>NC_061116.1:30070114-30171135 GCF_002878395.1 Capsicum annuum
TTACTCACACTGAGAATGATAAAAAGAAGTTAGTTCAGAAGGTTCACCAGTTGGCTAGATTAGGTGTCTAGTTGGTTGATTCTGCTGAAGGTAGAGTTTCGGTTCAGAATATTTTGGAATCTTCTTTGGTTTTTGAAGTGAAGGAGAAGCAAAGATAGGGATTCTAGCTTGCTTAAGTTGAATGAGTCAGCCAGAGATCAAAAAGTAGAGGTTTTCTCCCAAGGGTGAGATGGTGTATTGCGATACCAGGGTAGATTCTGTGTGTTGTGTATTGATGGTTTGAGGTAGTGGATTTATGCGGAAGCCCATGGTGCACGTTGTTCTATTCACCCAAGAGCCACTAAGATGTACTGTGATTTGTCGAAAATCTATTAATGAAGCGGGATGAAGAAGGATATCGTAGAGTTTGCAGCCAAGTGTGCTTATTATGAATAGGTTAAGGTTGGGCATCAAAGGACTGGTGGCACCTTGCAGGAGTTTAGCATTCCCAATTGGAAGTGAAAAAATGTGAACATGGACTTTGTGACAGGGTTACCCCGTTCGCGTGATCAACATGTCTCAATTTGGTTATTATCGATAGAGAGACCAATTCAGCCTATTTCTTGCTAGTTCATACTTCCTATTCAGCCAAGGATTATGCCAACTCTATATTAGAGAGTTGTTCATATTGCATGGAGTTCCTTTGTCTATTATTTTAGAAAGAGGTACTCAGTTTACCTCTCACTTTTGGAATGCCTTTCAGAAGGGTCTTGGTACCCAAGTTCATCTAAGTACTACTTTTTATCCTTAAAAAGATGGTCAGGAAGATAGGACTATTTGTACCCTAGAAGATATGTTGAGGGCGTGTGTTCTTGACTTTAAAGGAAGTTGGGATGATCACCTATCGTTAATTGAGTTTGCCTACAATAACAGTTATCATTCTAGTATCCAGATGGATCTATTTGAGGCTTTCTATAGGAGAAGATGTTGGTCACCTATTGGTTGGTTTAAAGTGGGTAAGGCTGCTTTGATAGGGCCAAATATAGTATTTGAAGCTATAGAGAAAGTTCATTTAATTCGTGAGAGGTTGAAAATAGCCCAGAGTCAAAAACAATCCTATCCAGATGTGGGGGGAAGAGATATTGAGTTGAGGTTGGTAACTTAGTTTATTTGAATATTTTGCCTATGAAGGGGGTGAAGAGATTTGGCAAGAAGGGTAAGCTTAGTCCCCGATATGTTGGCCTATATAGAATCTTGATCTATATTGGGAAGGTAGCATATGAGCTTAAGTTTCCTGCATATTTGACATACGTACACCTAGTGTTTCATGTCTTCGTATTGAAGAAGTATATTAGTGTTGCAGCTATTGTAGTTCCTTTGGAAAAGATAGATGTTCAGGATAGTCTTTCTTATGAAGAAATCCTAGTTGAGTTCCTTGATCGCCAGATTTATAGAATAAGGAACAAAGATGTTCCCTTGGTCAAAGTTCTTTGGCGAAATCAATCCGTTGAGGGAGCCACTTAGGAAACAGAAGTAGATATGCAAACCAAGTATCCTCATCTTTTCTATACAAGTTCAGAAATAACTTAAGGTAACAGTGTTCCTTAGATTATCTCTTGCTATTCTCAGCTCCAGCTTCATATAATCAAACTTATGTCATTTCATGCATTCATAAATTAGTTCAGTTATGTAATCATGTTTTCAGTTATGCAAGTTCAATACGTAATCTCAGTTCCTTAGAATCACTAGCTTAAGTATCTCATTCGAGAATGAATATTTCTAAGGGGGAGATATTGTAATACCCCATATTAGAATTAGTTTAGTTCAACTTCTAGTGCTTTCATAAGAGGTTTAAAGCCTGAAATTTAACAAGTGTTGAAGACTTAGCCTTATTTTGACCTCTAAGCTTTGAGGATTTTTAAGTTGATATTTTGAGCTTCGAGATGATAGGTTTTGAGTTGATTTATGTTCATGGGTGTAAGTATTATGTCTCAGGGAAATTTTGGAATTTTTGGATGAGGTTTGGGGCATTTTTGGATTTCGATTCCAGTAGCTCAACACGATTGCATCACGTCGCGCCGGGTATAGTGATGAGCATGTCATTGCGTCACGCCAAGCCTCCAAATGACATTCCAGTTATGATTTTAATATTTTGTGGGGTATTTAGGTCTTTTCCCATCACCCAAATAGTAAAAACAGGAGATTAAACATCGATTTAAGCATTATTTGCCTATTCTCCTTCACTTTTCTCTCCTAGAAAACCCTAACCTCCTCGCAAGAACACTAAAAAATTCTTCAAGATAAGCATGAATCTAAGTTTCCTAATCTAAGAAATTCAAGAAAATCTTTCAAGATCATCTTCAAGGCTTCCAAAGTCAATCTTTTACAGGTTAGGTTTTGAAAAAGGGTATCCTTTCACCCATGTGCCCAAATTGTATGAATTGAAGATTTTATTTAATGGTTTTGAAGTAGGGTTCATACCCAAGTATATATATTCTTGAAGCATTCAATTATCATGAGATTTAAAACTTTGAGTATATCAAGAGTTTCTTATATTTATGTTTTAACTTACAAGATTTATATTATGCTTGAGATTGTACTATCTTGACTTAATATTGTTGATGTATATCAAGATTGTTATTGAGCATAAAGTTTTGTTATGAATTGACATCAGTTTAAAGCATGTGTTTTAATCCCTAAGTTTAAGTATTAAGATTTCAAGAAGAATATGATTTTAAGCATTCTTTGATAAACTTATATCAAGATTTAAAACAAAAATTGATCTTTTGATCCTAAGCTAAGATAAGAAATCCAGAATTGTTCAATTTTATCATAGTTTAAAACAAAGAGAAGCATAACTGGTTTTCATTATAAACCTTATGCTATTTTAAGGTGGATTTTCTAAAATATGAGTATTAAGTAATAAGGGAATAGTACTTAGCATCGAGTTAGATATGCATCCAAGGTCACATGCCCCAAAACTACGAGCCAATGTAGGTCAAGCTTATTCCCAATATGGATGAAGTTACAGATAGTGATCACTTAAGTTAAGGTTTTATTCCTATGGAAAGGGTAGGTCAACTCTCCCCAACATGGGTAAGACGTTGGACTCCATGATAGCTCACATGGTTTATGTCGTTTAGAAGAACCTCCCTAAGAAAGATTAAAAGTAAAACTTTTAGAACTAAGTTTTATGGCTCACAAAATTTGTCATTATGCTTCATTATTCATGTTTGTGATTTTTATAGCTTTTGTTTTATTCAAGCCCAAGGTGAGTCATTTACACTTAGCATGCATTGTTTGAAAATTTAAGTACACATTGAGGTATTGTATTACTTATGCATTCACCTCCACATGCTCAGTACATTCTAGAAGTACTGATCCAAATATACGTCTATGTGATACATGGTTTCATAATGTAGGTTCTGGTGCTCAGTTCCAGCAGCGTGATTAATTTCGGGCACTCTACCTAGATCCCGATGCTTGTTGAGTTCTTATAGTACGAGGACCCATTTTACCAAACTTGTTATTGATGAAGTATTTAGCTATTTGATTCTATTTAGTTTAAGTCAGCTGGGAGTGGCTCTCTAGTTAGAAGTAGAGACTTGTCCGACTGTTTCCTATTTTAGATTCAAAATGATTGTTTGCAAGATTTCTAGGGATAAGAATTTAAGTTTGGACATTAATTCAGTTAGTTCAAGACTTTATATGTTAATTTTATCTTTATTATGAGTTCTAAAGTTGTTTGAAGGCTTAAAGGGTTAGCTTGGGACTACTCGTAGCCTTGAGCATCGTGTGATGTCTAAGGTGTAAGTTACAAACTTGATATCAGAGCCTAAGGTTTTATAAAGTCCTAGGGAGTCAGACAAGCCACGTTACGTAGAGTCTTAATCATGGATGTGAAGCATGCCATATTTATGAGCAAGAGGCTACGAAAAGAGTTAAGAATCATCATTTCTTTCATGATATATTGTGCTTATAGTTTTCTCCATCTTCTTTAACTCATGCTTTAATGTGACAAAATATGCCTCCTCACCGAGCCAATGCCTGTAGAAATGGTGACCACACCGACCCTTTGAATGAGAATATGCCTCATTCTAAATTTTGGGCTGCCTTTCAGGCATTGGACAAAGATGTGAATGCCAAAGTTCAGGGGAACCAACAGGCGGTAGTCCCACTTTAGCAAAATAGTAATCTAGTTGCTTCCAGAATTCGTGACTTTATGAGAATGAATCAACCTGATTTCTTTGGGTCAAATGTTGGTAAGTATCCACAACTCTTCATTGATGAGGTGAGAAAGATCACTCAGATTATGCATGTTACTGAGGAGGAGAGTGTAGAATTGGCATCCTATAGGCTGAAGGATATTTCTTATGATTGGGTTGTTTTATGAAAGGAAGGTAGAGGTGAGAATGCAACTTCTATGAGTTGGAAAGTCTTTCAGGATATATTTCTGGACAATTTCTTTCCATATGAGATGAGAGAATCTAAGGTTGAGGAGTTCATGAACTTTATGCAGGGCTTGATGATAGTTAAGGAGTACTGCTTTAAGTTCACTCAGCTGTCTAAGTATGCTCATGAGTTGGTAGCTAACCCTAGATATAGTATGCGTAAGTTTGTTATTGGAGAGTCTGATTTAGTACTTAAGAGTATAGAACTGCCATGCTTATTGGGGATATGGATATTGCTAGGTTGATGACTCATGCTCAGCGGATTGAGGTAGAAAAGATGTAAGAAAGAGAGAAGTGGAATAAGAGGGCTAGAACTAGACAATTTGAGTATGGTCAACCAAGGTTTGGAGAGGGAAACCGTTTGCATTTTTATGGTCATTCATATCTTTCAGTGCCATCTTCAGCTAGTGCCCCTACACCCAGAACCAAGAAGGAGCAGTGGGGCAGGTTTTCCATTTCTAGATATCAAAATAGTATGGGTGGAAGGCCAAGTTATCCGATACATGCAAAGTGTGGCAGAAACCATTGTTATAGATATGGAAAGTCGGGTCACAGAATTAAAGAGTGGACGTATGCCAAGCATGAAAGCAGGGATGTTCGTTCCCAGACTCAGGCTACTAGCGCATCGGCTCCACTAGGTCGCCCAGTTCCTCCTCAGGGCGCATCATCTAGAACTGGTGGCGGTCAGCTCCAGAATCAATTCTATGCTTTACCATCCCGACAAGAGCTGGAGACTTCACCTGATGTTGTTACTGGTATGCTTCGTGCCTGTCATCTTGATGTAAATATGTTGTTAGACCTAGGGTAAAATATTTCTTATGTGACTTTATTGGTTGCGGTAAATTTTAGGATAGGTCCTGAAAATATCTCCAAGACCTTCCTAGTTTTCACCCAAGTGGGTGAGTCAGTTGTTGCCAGGCAAGTTTATAAGAACTATCCTATCACTGTCCTACATAAGATTATACTAGCAGACTTAATAGAGTTAGAAATGGTAGATTTCAATGTTATTCTTAGCATGGATTGGCTTTATTCATGCGATGCATCAATAGATTATCGGACCCATGTGGTGATGTTTCAGTTTCCTGATGAAGCAGTCTTCGAGTGGGAAAGTAGTTCTGAATCTCCCAGTAGTCATTTCATATCTTATCTTAAGGCCAGAAAGTTGATATCAAGAGAGTACATTTATCATTTAGTCTGAGTCAAAGATACTAAGTCTGAAGTATCCACAGTTCAGTTAGTCCGTGTAGTCAATGAGTTTCTCGAGGTTTTTCCCAAAGATTTACCAAGGGTACCTCCTGATAGAAAAATTGAATTTTGTATTTATCTTCTCCCTGATACTCAGTCCATTCCATCCCTCTATACCATATGGCTCCGGCTGAGTTTAAAAAGTTAAAAGAGCAACTTAAGGACCTCCTAGATAAAGGTTTCATAAGACCCAGTGTTTCTCCATGGGGCACTCCAATCCTAATCGTGCATAAGAAAGACACTTTTCTACAAATGTTCATCGACTACCGCTAGTTGAATAAAGTCACAATCAAAAACAAATATCCTCTTTCTAGGCTTGATGACTTATTTGACCAGCTCTAAGGTGCAGGTTATTTCTCTAAGATAGACCTCAAATCCGGCTATCATCAGCTTAGACTAAGGGAATGTGATATCCCAAAGACAGCCTTCAGAACTTGTTATGATCATTTTGAATTTCTAGTCATGTCCATTAGATTAACGAATGCCCCAGCATCCTTCATAGACTTGATGAATAGAGTGTTCAAATAGTACTCGGACATGTTCGTCATAGTCTTTATTGATGACATCCTTGTCTATTCCTATAGTGAGAGTGATCATGCAGACCATCTCTGAATCATATTACAAACTCTTAAAGATCATCAGTTGTTCACCAACTTCATTAAGTGTGAGTTTTGGTTAAGGTAAGTATCTTTTCTTGTCCATATTATTTTCGGTGATAGCATTAGAGTTGATACTCAAAAGATCAAAGCAGTGAGACACTAGCCCAGACCCATTTCTTCGATAGATATCAGGAGCTTCTTGGGTTTGGATGGCTATAATTGATGGTTTATTAAAGGGTTCTCATCTATTGCATACCCCATGTCCAGATTGACTCAAAAGAAAGTTAAGTTTCAATGGTCAGATTATTATGAGAAGAGTTTTCAGGAGTTGAAGCCTCGACTCACTTCAGCACCATTTTTGATGCTACCAAATGGTATAGGGTGATTCATTGTTTACTCTGATGCTTCTAGATTTGGTCTGGGTTATGATTTGATGTAGAGAGGTAAGGTCATAGCCTATGCCTCTAGACAGCTTAAGCCTCATGAAAAGAACTATCCTACCAATGATCTTGAATTAGTAGTTGTTGTTTTTTTCCTTGAAAATTTGGAGTTATTATCTTTATGGGGTGCATGTTGATGTGTTCATGGTTCACAAAAACTTGCAGTATGTATTCTCGTAGAAAGATTTAAATCTTCGTCAGAGAAACTGGTTGGAGTTTTTGAAAGATTATGACATGAGTGTTTTATATCATTAGGGCATGGCCAATGTAGTGACAGCTGCCCTTAGTAGACTGTCTATGGGTAGTGTTACTCACACTGAGAATGATAAAAAGAAGTTAGTTCAGAAGGTTCACAAGTTGGCTAGATTAGGTGTCTAGTTGGTTGATTCTGCTGAAGGTAGAGTTTCGGTTCAGAATATTTTGGAATCTTCTTTGGTTTTCGAAGTGAAGGAGAAGCAAAGATAGGGATTCCAGTTTGCTTAAGTTGAATGAGTCAGTTAGAGATTAGAAAGTAGAGGTTTTCTCTCAAGGGGGAGATGGTGTATTGCGATACCAGGGTAGATTCTGTGTGTTGTGTGTTAATGGTTTAAGGTAGTGGATTTATGCGGAAGCCCATGGTGCGTGTTGCTCTATTCACCCAAGAGCCACTAAGATGTACTGTGATATATCAAAAATCTATTAATGAAGCGACCTGAAGCGGGATATCGCAAAGTTTGCTGCCAAGTGTGATAATTGTGAATAGGTTAAGGTTGGGCATCAAAGGCCTGGTGGCACCTTGTAGGAGTTTAGCATTCCCACTTGGAAGTGGGAAAATGTGAACATGGACTTTGTGATAGGGTTACCCCGTTTGCGTCATCAGCATGACTCAATTTGGGTTAGTATCGATAGAGTGACCAATTCAGTCCATTTCTTGCCAGTTCATACTTCCTATTCAGCCAAGGATTATGCCAAGATCTATATTAGAGAGTTGTTCAGATTGCATGGAGTTCTTTTGTCTATTATTTCAGACAGAGGTACTCAGTTTACCTCTCACTTTTGGAAAGCCTTTTAGAAGGGTCTTGGTACCCAAGTTCATCTAAGTACAACTTTTCATCCTTAAATAGATAGTCAGGCAGATAGGACCATTTATACCCTAAAAGATATGTTAAGGGTGTGTCTTCTTGCCTACAACAACAATTATCATTCTAGTATCTAGATGGCTCTATTTGAGGCTTTCTATGGGAGAAGGTGCAAGTGTCCTATTGGTTAGTTTAAAGTGGGTATGGCTGCTTTGATAGGGCCAAATGTGTTGTTTGAAGCTATGGAGAAAGTTCAGTTAATTTGAGAGAGGTTGAAAATAGCCCAGAGTCATAAAAAATCCTATGCAGATGTAAGGAGAAGAGATATTGAGTTGAGGTTGGTGACTTAGTTGATTTGAATATTTTGCTTATGAAGGGGGTGAAGAGATTTGGCAAGAAGGGTAAGCTTAGTCCCCGATATATTGGCTGATACAAAATCTTGAGCCATATTAGGAAGGTAGCATATGAGCTTGAGTTGCCTGTAGATTTGACATCTGTACACCCAGTGTTTTATGTCTCATTGTTGAAGAAGTATATTAGTGTTCCAGCTATTGTAGTTCCTTTGGAAAACATAGATGTTCAGGATAGTCTTTCTTATAAAGAAATCCTAGTTGAGATCCTTGACCACCATATTTATAGAATAAGGAACAAAGAAGTTCCCTTGGTCAAAGTTCTTTGGCGAAATCAATCCATTGAGGGAGCCACTTAGGAAGCAGAAGTAGATATGCAAACCAAGTACCCTCATCTTTTCTATGCAAGTTCAGACACAACTTAAGGTAACAGTGTTCCTTAGATTATCTCTTGCTATTCTCAGCTCCAGCTTCATATAATCAACCTTATGTCATTTCATGCATTCATAAATCAGTTCAGTTATGTAATCATGTTTTCAGTTATGCAAGTTCAATACGTAATCTCAGTTCCTTAGAATCACTAGCTTAAGTATCTTATTCGATAATGAATATTTCCAAGGGGGAGATATTGTAATACCCCTTATTAGAATTAGTTTAGTTCAGATTCTAGTGCTTTCATAAGAGGCTTAAAGCCTGAAATTTAACAAGTGTTGAAGACTTAGCCTTATTTTGACCTCTAAACTTTGAGGATTTTTAAGTTGATATTTCGGGCTTCGAGATGATAGGTTTTGAGTTGATTTATGTTCATGGGTGTAAGTGGTATGTCTCAGGGAAATTTTGGAATTTTTGATGAGGTTTGGGGCATGTTTGGATTTCGATTCCAGTAGCTCAACGCGATTGCATCACGTCGCCCCGGATATAGTGATGAGCATGTCATTGTATCACGCCAAGCCTCCAAATGATATTCTAGTTACGAGTTTAATCTTTTGAGGGGTAGCTAGGTCTTTTCCCATCGCCCCAAATCATAAAAATAGGAGATTAAACATCGGTTTAAGCATTATTTGCCCATTCTCCTTCACTTTTCTCTCCGATAAAACCCTAACCTCCTCGCAAGAACACCTAAAACTCCATTATACTTTCTTCAGGATAAGCATGAATCTAAGTTCTCTAATCTAAGAAATTCAAGAAAAGCTTTCAAGATCATCTTCTTGGCTTCCAAAGTCAAGCTTTTATACCAAGTCAAGCCTATTAAGATATGTGGGGTTATGAACAAGGGTATCCTTTCACCCTTGTGCCCAAATAACATGATTTAAAGATTTTATTGAATGGTTTTGAAGTAGGGTTCATACCCAAGTATATATATTCTTGAAGTATGTGATTATCATGAGATTTAAAACTTTGAGTTTATCTAGAGTTACTTATATTTATGTTTTAACTTATAAGATTTATATTATGCATGAGATTGTACTATCTTGACTTGATATTGTTGAAGTATTTCAAGATTGTTATTGAGAATGAAGTTGTTATGAATTGACATCAGTTTAAAGCATGGGTTTTAATCCCTAAGTTTAAGTATTAAGATTTCACGATGAATATGCTTTTAAGCATTCTTTGATAAGCTTATATCAAGATTTAAAGCAAAAATTGATCTTTTGATCCTAACCTAAGATAAGAAATCAACAATTATTCATTTTTATCATAGTGTAAAACAAAAAGAAGCATAACTAGTTTCATTATAAACCCGTATGCTATTTTAAGGTGGATTTTCTAAAGTATGAGTATTAAGTAATAAGGGAGTAGTATTTAGCATCGAGTTGGATATGCATCCAAGGTAACATGCCCCAGAACTACGAGCCAATGTAGGTTAAGCTTATTACCAATATGGATGAAGTTACAGATAGTGTTCACTTAAGTTAAGGTCTTATTCAGATGGCAAGGGTAGGTCAACTCTCCCCAACATGGGTACGACATTGGACTCCATGATTGCTGACATGGTTTATGTCAGCTAGAAGAACCTCCCCAAGAAAGATTAAAAGTAAAACTTTCAGAACTAAGTTTTATGGCTCACAAAATTTGTCATTATGCTTCATTATTTATGTTTGTGATTTTTATAGCTTTTGTTTTATTCAAGCCCAAGGTGAGTCATTTACACTTAGCATGCATTGTTTGAAAATCTAAGTAAACATTGAGTTATTGTCTTACTTATGCATTCACCCCCGCATGCTCAGTACATTCTAGAAGTACTGATCCACATATACGTCTATGTGCTATATTGTTTCATAATGTAGGTTCTGGTGATCAGTTCCAACAATGTGATTAATTTTGGGAATCTCTTCCTGCATCTTGACGCTTGGTGAGTCCTCATAGTTTGAGGACCTATTTTATCAAAGTTGTTACTGATGAAGAATTTAGCTATTTGATTTTGTTTAGTTCAAGTCAACTGGGGCTTGTCCTAGTGTCTCTTTAGTTAGAAGTAGATGCTTGTTTGACTATTTCCTATTTTAGATTCAAAATGTTTGTTTGCAAGATTTCTAAGTTTAAGAATTTCAGTTCGGACATTAATTCAGTTATTTCAAGACCTTATATGTCAAGTTTGTCTTTATTATGAGTTCTAAAGTTATTAGAACTCTTAACGGGTTAGCTTGGGACTACTCGTAGTCTTGAGAACCGTGTGACATCTAGGGTGTATTTATGGGGAATTATAGGGTACTTAGTTTGCATATCTGCTTCTGCTTCTCAAGTGGCTCCCTCAACGGGCTGATTCCGCCAAATAACCTTGACTAAGGAAACTTCTTTGTTCCTTAGTCTATGAATCTGATGATTAAGGATCTCAACTGGGATTTCTTTGTAGGAAAGGCTATCCTGAACATCCATACTTTCTAATGGGACAACAACAGCTGAATCACCAATACACTTACTCAACAGGGAAACATAGAACACTGGATGCACTGATGCTAAATCTGCAGACTCAAGATTTTATATGGGCCAACATAACGGGGACTGATTTTTGTCCTTTTTCTAAATCTCTTCACTCCCCTCATGGGTTAGATTTTTAAATAAACCAAATCGCCAACCTCAAAATCATGATCTCTTCTTCTCATATCTAGATAGGATTTTTGATGGCCTTGGTCTGTCTTCAACCTCTCCCAAATCAATTGAACTTTCTCCATCGCATCAAACACTGCATCTGGCCTGATCAAATCAGCTTCATCTACCTTAAACCAACTAATAGGAGATCTATATCTCCTTCCATAAAGAGCCTCAAAAGGAGTCATCTTAATACTGGAGTGATAACTGTTGTTATTGGCAAACTCAATCAAAGATAAGTGATTATCCCAACTACCTCTAAAGTTAATAACATATGCTCTCAATATGTCCTCTAAGGTTTGAATGGTCCTCTCTACCTGACAATCTGTCTGAGGATGAAAAGCTATACTGAGATAAACTTGTGTACCAAGACCATTCTAAAAAGCCTTCCAAAAGTGATAGGTAAACTGAGTACCTCTATCTGATATGATAGATAATGGAATTCCATGCAACCTAATCAAATCCCTAAGGTAGAGCCTAGCATAATCCTCAGCTAAGTAAGAAGTATAAACTGGCAGGAAATGAGCTGATTTGGTTATTCTGTCTATAATGACCCATATAGAATCATTCTGACGATGCATACGTGGTAACCCTATCACAAAATCCATGTTCACCATATCCCACTTCCAAGTAGGGATACTAAACTCCAGTAATGTGCCACCAGGCCTTTGGTGTTCAACCTTAACCGACTGACAATTAGAACACTTAACTACAAACTTTACAATATCCCACTTCATACCACTCCACCAATAGATTTTCTGTAAGTCACAGTACATCTTAGTGGCTCCTGGATGGATAGAGTATCGCACGCCATGTGCTTCTGCAAGTATTTACTGTCTCAAGTCGTTAACACACAAAATGTATAATCAACTCTGACAACGAAGTACACCATCTCCCCCTTAGGAGAAAACCTCTACTTTCCGATCTCTAACTGACTCTTTTAATCTAACAAAACTGGGATCCCTATCTTGTTTTTCTTTTACTTCAGCATCTAATGAAAAATCTAAACCATTCTAAACCCATATACTACCCTCAGCTGAATCAACCAACCGAATGCCTAATATAGCAAGCTGATGAACCTCGCTGACTAACTCTTTCTTATCCTCCTCAACATGAGCAAACTACCCATAGAAAACCTGCTAAGGGCATCTACCACTACATTGGTCTTGCTCGGATGATACAACACATTCATATCATAATCTTTCTACAACTCAGGCACCTTTTCTAACGAAGATTCAGATCTTTCTGCGAGATAACATATTAAAAGATTTTGTGATCCATGAACACATCCACATGAACTCTATAAAGGTAATGTACCCATATCTTCAAACTAAACACAACATTTTCCAACTCAAGATCATGGGTAGGATAATTCTTTTCATGGGGCTTAAGCTGTCTAGAGGCATAGGCTATGATATTTCCTCTCTGCATCAATACACAGCTAAGACCAACTCTGGAAGCATCACAGTAAACAACAAATCCATGTGAACCATCTGGCAAAGTCAATACTGGAGCAAAAGTGAGTCGAGTCTTTAACTCCTGAAAACTCTTCTCGCAAGAATCGGACCACTGAAACTTGACTTTCTTATGAGTCAATCAAGACATGGGGGATGCAATAGAAGAAAAACCCTCAATAAACCATCTGTAATAGACAGCCAAGCCCAAGAAACTCATAATATTTGATGGAAAGATGTGTCTAGTCCAGTTTCTCACTACTTTAGTCTTTTGAGAGTCGACTCTAATGCCATCATCGAAAATAATATGGACAATAAAGCTATTAATCATAGACAAAATTTTTACTTGATGAATTTGGAGAACAACTGGTGAGCTCTAAGAGTCTATAATACAATTCTGAGATGGTCTACAAGACCATTCTCACTAAAGGAATAGACAAGATTATCATCAATGAAGACTATGACAAACATGTCCAAGTACTGCTTGAACACCCTGTTCATCAAGTCCATGAAAGCTGCAGGGGCATTTGTTATTCCAAAAGACATAACTAGCAATTCAAAGGAACCATACCAAGTTCTGAAGGTTGTCTTTGGAATGTCATATTCTCTGACTCTAAGCTGATGATAGCCAGATCTGAGGTCTATCTTAGAGAAATAACTGGCACCCTGAAGTTGGTCAAACAAGTCATCAATTTTTGGGAGTGGATATTTATTCTTGATTGTGACTTTGCTCAATTGACGGTAATCGATGCGCATTCTTAGAGAACTATCTTTCTTATGCACGAACAAGACTAGAGCGCCCCATAGGGAAATACTAGGCCTGATGAATCCCTTATCTAAGAGATCTTTCAACTCCATAAGCTCAGCTGAAGCCATTCTATAGGGTGGAATAGAGATAGGCTAAGTATCTGGAAGGAGATCTACATCGTAGTCAATTTCCCTTTCGGGAGAAACTCTAGGAAGGTCATCAAGAAATACATCTGCAAAATCCCTTACTACTAAAATTGACTCAAGACTTAGAGTCTCAGAATTAGTGTCTTTAACTTGAACAAGATGATAAACACACCCCTTAGAAATTATTTTCTTGCTTTAAAATAGAAAATGATATGACCCCTAAACACAGAGGTACTAACCCTCCATTCAATGACTGGTTTATTCAGAAATTAAAACTGAACGACTCTATTTATACAATAAACTAAGGCATAACATAAGCAGATCCAATCCATGCCGAGAATAACATCGAAATCAGTCATCTTTAACTCCACAAGATCCGTTGAGGTAACTCTCTGGGATACTATAATCGGGTAGTTCCTATATACCCACCTTGCTACAATGGATCTACCTACTAGAGTAGACACTGAGAAAGGTTATGCTAAAGATTCAAGACTGACACCAAAATCGACTGCTATATAAGGAGTCACAAAAGAAAGTGAGGCTCCAGGGTCTAATAAAGCATAAATATGAAGATGAAATACCGATAACGTACCCGTAACTATATCAGGAGAACTTTTCTAATCTTATTGAGACTAGAGTGGTGGCACTATAAGTGGCACCCCACTGAGTCAGGCAACTAGCTGGAACTGGAGGACGATTAGACTGACCCAGCTGGATGGCCTTTGGGCAATCTCTGAATCTATGGCCTGGCTTGCCACATCTAAAGCACATATTACTGCCGGTTCTATAAACCCCCTGATGATGCCTGCCACACTTTCCACAAAGCGGGTTAGTACGAATACAGTTCATACTAGCCTGGGACTTGGAGCTTAGTGCTCTATCCTGACTATCTTTCCTGAACTTAGGAACTGGGGCACTAGGTGAAGATGGTTTTGGGGATGAAGACTTTTGATGGAACTGAGAACGGTTACCACCCTCTGACCTTGGCTGAGAAAAGTTGAAACTACCTATTTTAACCCTATTATTCTCCCTTTCTTTCCCCTTAAGCTTCTTTTCCTCAATCTACTGAGCATGAACCATAAGTCTGTCTCTTTAATTAACACGATGGTCCTACACTTGACCATACTATCGAATACGCCAGAAATAAACTTACTCATTCTAGATCTATTATCAGCCACCATCGAAGGAGCATACCTCACCAAATTAGTGAAATTAGGCGAGTATTACTTCACACTTATACTTCCCTGCTTTAAGTTGGTAAACTCCTGGATTTTAACTTCTTTTAACTTTAATGGGAAGAACCTATCTAGAATAGCCGTGGCAAACTCCTCCCATTTTACAGGCTCTGTCTCAATATCCCTATCCTCCTTCAACTGCTTAAACCAGGTGTGAACTACATCCTGCAATTGATATACAACCAACTTTGCACTCTCACTCGATGTAACCCCCATAATATCTGTCACTTTCTGGACCATATCAATAAACTCCTGCAGATCCTTCTCAGACTTGTATCCCAAAAACAAACGGGGATTCATCCGTGTGAAATCTTGAATCTTGATTGCAGTAGTATTTGCCTCTGTATTGGCTGGGGCAGTAGCTCACTAATTGTTCTGATCAACTACTGAATGATCTAAAGTAGTTAAAGCATCTCTGAACTCGGTGTGAGAGATATTTTAATTCAGGGGATCTTCCTGAACAGGCGGTGGTGCAGGCTGATTCCTGTTCCTTATTTTGTTGTTTATTTTGGGAGTTATTATCGTAAATGGAACAATGGATAAGTTATAAAAATATTTTAAGTAGAGCTCATGCTCATTCACCCGACATGAATACTGAATAAAGGGAAACTTTTCCTAAATGTTTTGTAGCCTTTTGTCTATAAGTGTGGCGCGCTTCATACCTATGCATAAGACTTTACTCAAACCAACTTCAAACTACCAAGGACATTTTAAAACTCTGGGCTCTGATACCAAGTTTTGTCACGTCCTGAGGCTACCCCTAGTTGCGACAATGGTGCTTACGGTCATAAGTGACCCAAGCTAACCCATGAGCTGGTATCTGCTGTGAGCACTAAATAAATATGAATGTAGCACCTATATGGAAGATAAATTGAGAAGGAAAATATAAATTCGAATATTGAAATATCAAATCAATCATAAGTCTAAAACATCTGATAAAAATTGAAAACTACTGACTGACTTTCTAACTTTTTTGTCTAAATGTCTAAAAGCATCTAAACTGACTGAGGAGTTGATGGGGCAGCCCCTAACTCAGTCAATTAACTGTATAAAATGAACTACGAAAATAACTAAATAAATATAGCATGTCCTCGATGGATAAGGTCTCTTTACTATGGCTGCTTGATTACACTGAGCTGTCTAACTATGGCCGAGAAACTGTGCGTCTGAACTTATGATATAAGACATCATAGAATAAAGAAGAGTATGTGGTCAGTACTTTGAATGTACTAGTATATGAGATGAGGTTAGGCTGATATACATAGGGGTACTATGTATATGAAATAAGAACTAACTAAAAAGCATGAGATAACTGAACATGGATGCATGAAAACTCTAATATCTAAGAATGCAAGACCAAGCATAAATATATATTTAAAATAATCTATAAACTGAAAGACTGAAATCTGATAATTGAATAACTAAGAATCTGTATGCCTTAGTTGGGCAACCTCAACTGAAACTATACTGAATATTATATTGAGATTATGGGAGGTATCATCTAATCGACATACCCCAATCCAAGCTAATCGGGGTACAAACTATAACCCCAGTTAGAAAGGTTTTAGTACCCTGCCATGGGTACTAACACTGGCTATGCGGATCCACTAAATTGGTGTTTAGAAGGACTAATAATTCACCCTCAAATGGCAATTGCTCTAATGAGATATGTGCCACCCCCAATTGGCAGGTAAATACTTTGTCAAACCTCAACTGGAAGGTAGACATCTCTAACCTACGCTGGCTACGTAGTTCTGGAACTCGGGAATTGCTACTAAGGATCACACCCTCTACTGTCAGGTGAGCCCTCATCCCTGAGTTCTCTCGATGCTAAATCCTACATCCAACTAAACTAACACTAATACTCGAATAGATTGAACTAGACTAAACATTATTACATAACTGATAGTTCCCATCATGAATATAAATATGTAAGTATACTGATAAGAGTCATGGATTAACTATCGTGGTACTTGAAAAGTTGAATTCATGTAAATCACATAGGTATCGGGTGTTTCTAACCTACCAACACCAAATGGAATCAACAATAATGCCATATCAAAGCTTTAAAATGGTAGTAGGGGATTACTGTTCCAAACCCCACACTTAGACATTTCATCAAACACATGAGAGTCATGAGTTTAAGCATGGAAATGGGTAAAATATGTGAGAATAATATGATTACAAGACTAAAATCATAGCTTAGGGATTTACCGTGAAGATTACAGTATTTAAAATATGTAATGACTCATCCCACTTGAAAAACACTTATAAACATAACTAGTAATTGAATTCACAAGTGATTCATGGAGATATATTAAAAACATGAAAACTCACAATTTAAAATCAAAAAGGGATTCTTAGACTCCATGGGTGAGAGGAACCCATGGATGAACATCACACATACCTCACTAGATAATTTTGTAAAGATTATTGGGAATTTCTTGAGGTTTGAAGCTTGAATCTCTTGATTCCTTGAGAATGGGCTAGGGTTTGTTCATGAGGTGGAGGATGGTTTTCTTGAGAGATTTTATGAGTAAAGGGGCAAATAATGCTCTTTAGGGACCTAAATTCCATGCTATGGATGAGTTTGGGTGAGGGAAATTTACCCAAATGCCCATAAATAATGAGGAGCAAAAGCTGGACAAAAGGAAAGGGGGCGCCATGAGCTCCAGAGCGGTGGGCTAAGCCCCGCACTATAGGTATATCTAAGTGCCCTCACTATTTTGCTTCTCTAAACATGCCCCTACACTCGTCTAAAAATTTTAAAACTCATCCAAGATCTTTGAACAACCTCAATCATGAATCAACTTAAAAATCAACATTCTGAGGTCGGGAAGATAAATAATAAGATCATCAAAGTTTAGGGGCCTTGGAAATGACTAAGTACCAACACTTGGTGAAATTTCTAAGTCTTTTTAATGCCCCAGGAGTACACCCTAGATGCCACATGGTGCTTACGGTCACCAGTGACCATAAGCTAACCCATGAACCGGTATTTGTTGTGAGAACTGAATAATAATAACAAAATAACATGTACGGAATATCTGAATACGCTATAAGGCTTTAGGTTCTAAAATATTTCTGAATCCTAAATGTGGAAACAACTGTCAAAAAATAACTATCTGAAATTGATAAAAATAATGACAAACTGACTTACTGTCTGAAGTGTTCGAAAGCCTCTAAAACTGACTAAATAAGAGTTGATAGGACAGGCCCTAACTAACTCTAACTAACTACTGAACTAAAAGCATGAAAATAAATATTGTCGGTCCTCAAAATATGAGTACTCACCACAACTGCTACTGTTGATGTGCTGGGATATCTAAGTACGGTCGGGAACCTAAGCATCTGAACCTATGATATGAGACATCATAGCGCAAGAAACGAGTATGTGGTAATTACTTTGAGTGTATTGGTATGCTAAATGGAGTATGACTGATATATATGATCTCATGTACATGAATAATAATTGTTTGAATAGCATGCGATAACGGAAGAACTAATATGAATGCGTGAATGCTGTAAAATCTGAGAATGCATGACAAGGCATATAACATGATTCTAAAAATAATCTATAAATTAAAATACTAAAATCTAATAACTGAATAATTAATATCTGTATGCTATGGTCAATGCAAGCCTGAACTGAAGTATACTGAATACTAAACTGAGACTGCGGTAGGTATCATCTAACTGACATGCCCCAATGATCTAATTAGGGTCCAATCTGTGACCCGAGTTGGAAGGGTGTCAGTACCGTGCCACGGGTACTAACACATGGCTATGTGGATCCACTAAAGTGTTGGCCCGAAGGACTAAGGGTTACCCTCAACTGGCAGGTACCCTTATGAGATCAACCCTCAACTGGTAGGTTAACATTTCAACCTGTGATGTCTACGTAGTTATGGAATGCAGGTACTGCTACTAAAGGTCACACCCTCAACTGGAAGGTGAGCCCCCATCCATGGGTTCGCTCAGTGCTAAATTCTACTCCCAGTTGTTAGTGTCAAGTCGTGCCTACCTTTCAACTTTATATTGGCTTGATAGGTCTTCTTTCCGTGAATAGTGATAAATGCATTTTATTTGGTTTCCATTAGCAACCGATCCTCCTATGGAACACACATTGCCATAAGTTTATTAATAGACTATATATCCTTATATGTGTTATAGAAGATCTTAACAGGGTTATACTGTGCAAGCAGGGTATTCAAAATATAGCGCACAAATTTTTTTTTAGACATTTCAACCTCAAGTTGAGCCACTAAGTCTCGCATTTTCATGATATGCTCATGCACACCTCTCACATAAGTGAGCTTCATTAATGAGAATTTCATAATTAAGGTATTGGAAAGTACCTTATTCTGAAGTCTCAAATTGTTCAATAATGACTCTTAGTAATGTGTTGATATTGTTATGTTGTTCGATAGAACCACGAATACCATCATAAATTTTGGTCATAATGAACACACTCAAATGGCTAATGCACTCTCATTGTTCATGAGGAACAATCTTAGCTTAAGTGATAATTTCATCAATTGGTAGTTTGTCTTTCCTAATAGTATAATCAATATCCATACACCCTAAGTGAAGGAGAATCCTCTCCTTCCAGATATTATAGTTCTCACCATTCAATTTAGGAATATCTCAAATATTAGAGAAATGCACAGATTACGTAACTGCAAAATTATACATACATGATTAATAAATTTGAGGCATATAAAATTGAATCTACTTACATAAAAATTGCGTATAGGCTAAATTTTTAATTAAATTAGACTCATTCTTTATGGTAGAATTATCATTTACCAGCATGATACTTTTATCTTATGATAAAACTATTAAATTCTCATTCATGATCCCTGTGGGAAATATAAAAAGTATTTAACATTTTACCCTAATTAATTATAAAACACAATCGTAAAGGTTCTTGAGTTATTATATTGTGTATAATTAATCACAATTCTAATATCTAAAACTATTCTAATAATACATACTACATTGTAAAAGAACCACTAATATTTGTTTCAATAACGTAAAAGTATGACTGGGTCCCACTTTATTAAATGCTTTCACATTTAAAGCAATTATATAAGGGTGAAAATCGTTTACCCCCTTTAACTTTGGTTTAAATCAAACTCCCCTCAATTTTGAATAATAATTATTCTCTCCCCTTTATCTTATTTAGATATCTACTTTACCTTTACTCTATTAATATTTATTTTTATTTACTTATTTAAAATAATGATTATTTTTATTTTCTAATCTATCTAGTAAATTTTATTTAGAAAAAATAAATATTATTTTTCAGATGAAAAAAAAAGTGAAAAGCATTAATTTTACATATAAGTTAATGACGTTCTAAATAAAAAAAATGAGCATAATAACAAAAACAACAACATATGCAATTTATTCTTACACAGTGAAATTTGGGGAGGATAGAGTGTACGTAGTCCGTACCACTACCTCCGAGGTGAGATAGAAAGACTATTTCTGATAGATCCTCAGCTTAAGACAAAGAGGACAGAAGATAATAAGGATTAACACAATAACATATAGTAACAGATCAATACTACCACACAAATATAATACTATAAGTGACCTACCTGAAACAACATATATCAATAAGAATCAAAGAATAGAAAACTACGAGCTTAGCACTACAACAAATAATAAGGACAACATTCCTACCTATAAGCATGGACTTACTCCAACCTCCTAATTTTCTACACTAATTCGCGTTCACCACACCTTCCTAATAATCAAATGACAGATAATAATAATTTAATAAATATATTCTAATGCATGCAATACAAAAATAATTAATAAAAATGGAGATATAGTTTTAAATATTTTAATTTCTAAAATTTACTTACATTGTTAATAACTTTTAATTATAATTTAGAATATCTCATTAATGACAATAAAAAATCATTAATCTATATAAAAGTAGAAAATAAGGGAAAAATAAAATTTAAATATACACACACACACATAAATAAGTACTTAATGCATGTAATAAATTTGAGGAGGGAGCATGTTTTCCTCTAGGCGCACGATAGCAGACTGCTAATGTACGTAAACACCGGAAATGGCTCCCCCGCAACCTCAAGCAACAACTCCATTGGCAATTGTCACTCCAACGAGTGAAATTCAATAGAATTTATGCCTTCTTACATTTGGGAGTTTTCTCCCCCCGTACTTTTCAACCTATCGTTGAGGACACAAAGCTAGAGATGAAAGTGGAACTGCGATCCGACCCAACTGGGAAGAGAATTATGAGACGGACTGAGGACTCCCAATTTCGTCGTCGACTTTAATTTTTTGGAGTAGGTATGTTTTCTCATAGAGGGTCAGCGGAGGAACCACAAGCAGCAAAACCTTCATTGGAAGAACCATATCATACTAGGAACTGCAGTTCGTAGATGGGGAAAACACTGTCATATGTACCCCCATCGCTGAAGTGAGATAAGGTGGTAGTTCAACTAGAGGAGGCAGACATAGTCGAACAGAAGACGTATTGGAGTACTGCTCTAGTTGGGTATGTATTAGGAGATTCCCTATTCTTCAAAACCATGGATAATTATCCTACCCATGTCTGGATTTTCATTACTAAACCCCAGATTCTCTATCACAATGATGGATATTATATCTTTAAATTTATGATGATATCAGATAGAGATTTAGTGATGCAATCAGGGCCATATACATATCGGAATAGGCTAGTTATTTTGAGGAATTGGTTGATTAATTTTGAATTTAACCTAGAATACCTGAACAAAGTCCTACTATGGATAAACTTCCCTAGCCTTTCTCTGGGATACTGGTCAGCTGAGGCATTGAGTAAATTGGTGAGAGTGGTGGGTAGATTGATGTACACAGACAAATACATTATAGCTATGGAGAGAATATCCTATGCAAGAGTGCTGGTTGAGGCTGATATTAGTCATACACTGCCTAAGCGGGTAAAAATAAGCACTCCATCAAGTCTTATCCAGCAAAACATAATCTATGACTGGGTGCCAAAATGCAAAAGAAGGTGGTACAGAGGTGGAAAGCTAAGGAGAAAGAGGAAAACCAGCCTGAGCAAGCAGAAATAGTCCAAACTAGTGGGGATAGAACTCATACAAAGATTGATCAAGCTGAAGACATGGTAGATGATGTACAACAATGTATAATAATGAATGTGAATTTAACCCCAGACTCCCTTGGTCATAGTGCTGAAGATAGATTTATTCAACGGAAGGGTAAAGAGACTAGGGCGAACACAGTGAGGCTACCTTCAGCTGTAGTATTCAATTCCAACCCCCTTGATTTTCTGTTCATAGAACATTAGAGGGTTGTCTGTTCATGGAATATTAGAGGGCTGAATAAGACTTTTAAGAAGAAGGAGTTGAAGCTCTTTCTGAGAAAAAATAAAGTAGAAATTATAGGAGTGCTAGAAACAAGAGTGAAGAGTCATAATGCCAATAAGGTGAAAAATAATTTAGCAAGGGATTGAAGTGCTCAATTCAACTATGGTGAGGGGCCTAATGATAGGATATGGCTCTTATAGAAGAGTCACATAATAATACAAGTGATAGAAAAGGGACCATAGTTCATTCATTGTAAAGTAGAAAATGTCAACACCAAGTTTACTTGTATGTTGACTATGATATATGCTAGTAATGATCTGGGGGAAAGACATGAACTATGGAGGAAAATAAATACTCTGGGATCTTAGATTCAAGTAGAATGGCTGATTATTGGTGATTTCAACAATGTATTGAGTTTAGAGGATAGAATTAGATCTCCAGTTAGTCAGGCTGAGGTACAGGGATTTAAGGATATGATTAAATCCACTCAACTCACTCCATTGAAGAGATCAAGCTGCCATTTTACTTGATGTAATAAGCATGAGTAGGCTACTAAAGTATATAAAAAAATAGATTGGGCTTTTGGGAATTTTTGGTGCCTGCAAAACTATGGTCAAGTAGAAGCTGAGTATTTGGTACTTGGAGTATCAGATCATTCACCTATTGTAATAAATTGTCAAGCACAATCTCATCATATTTTGCATCCAAAATTGTTTAAGCTTTACAGCACAGTCATAAACCGTCCAGAATTCCAAAAGAAGGTGCAAGTAGCCTAGGATAAAGAGATTTTTGGCAATCCAATGCAAGTGGTTTGGAGGAAACTAAAGGTTGTGAAGCAAGAAATCAAAGATTTGAACCAATATTTAGCCTCCTACCTATAGAATCTAGAAGCTGCAAGGCATCAGATAGAAATAGTGTAAGCAGGGATTAGTCTGCAACCGTGCAACTCTCAATTATTTGAGCAAGAGAAAAATGCATTGGCTGAGTTGGAAAAGTGGAGTAATGTGGAGGAACAAGTCCTTAGACAAAAATCTAGAGCTTTATGGATCAACAATGGTGACTCCAATACTATATTTCCATGCTCAGTGGAAATTTAAATCAAGTATCAATACAATCAACTTTATACACACTGAAGCTGGAATAAAACTCACAGAACCTAGAGAGATTGAAGCTGAATTCATCTCTTTCTTCACTAGTTTGATGGGGAAAGAGGGAGAGTTGCACCCAAACCCTGACTCAGAGATAATCCAGGAGGGATACATTCTATCAAGAGAGCAGAAACAACTCCTAATTTAACCAGTAACAATTGAAGAAGAGAATGCAGTAATAAAAGGGATGCCAAGGGAGAAAGCTCCGGGTATTGATAGGTTCCCTGTGGATTTTTTCACCACTTGCTGGGATAAGGTACATTATGATCTCATGATAGCTATCTTACACTTTTTTAGCACTAGTGTTATGGACAAAGATGTTAACTGCACAACTGTGACCTTGGTTCGCCCCTACTTATGTTAAAAACTATAGTCCTATAGCTTGTTGTAGTACTATTTACAAGATTATTACTAAAGTACTCACTGGTAGGCTTAAATATATCATTGGTGATCTAGTGGGAGACTCTCAACCAACATTTATTGAAGGCAGATACATCACTGATAACATACTGTTTGCTCATGAATTATTTAGTAGATATAATAGAAAAAGAATTTCCCCTAGATGTGTCCTTAAGGTGGGATATCAGGAAAGCCTATGATACTATAAAATGGCCATTCTTGAAAAGATTACTTATGGAGTTAGGATTCCCCAGCAAATTTGTATCTTAGATCCTAGCTTGTGTCACTCTGTCTCTTACTCATTGACAATGAATGGGGGGCTGAGTAAACCATTCCTAGGTAAGAGAGGTATTAGACAGGGTGACCTAATGTCCCTATATCTATTTGTTATTGTTGTGGAATACCTGAATAGAGTGTTGAAATAGTTGGCTAGGAATAAAAAATTTAAGTTTGACCCTAGATGCAAAAAAGTGGGGGCAATACATATTTGTTTTGCTGATCATCTTCTGTTGTTCTGCAAGGATGAAAAACAATCCATTAGATTTGTAACTCAGGCTTTTAGTAAATTTTCTCAAGCTTCTGGACTGCAGGTTAATATGGACAAAATTTCTTTGTATTTAGCTGGTATTTTTGGTCACTTAAAGAAGAGGATCCTAGAAGAAAATGGCTATTGTGATGGATCCTTTCCCTTAAAATACTTGGGAGTTTCTATAGCTGCTAGTAAACTCTCTATTGCATTATGTTGGCCTTTAGTGGAGAAGATTACTACTAGGATAGCCTGCTGGTCTGTAAGACTACTGACATATGCAGGAAGACTCCAATTGATAGAAGCTGTGATATTTGGCATGCAATCCTATTGGGCTCAGGTGTTTTTGATTCCAAAAAAGGTGGTAAAATGTATAGAGGCAGTATGTAGATCATTCCTATGGACTGGACATGCTGAAATCTCCAAGAAGGCTCTTATTTCTTCGAAGAAGGTGTGTCTACTCTAAGCTGCAGGTGGACTAAATGTCATTAACATGATCTTGTGGAAAAAGGCTGCTATCATAAAACACCTGTGGGAAATTGCACTGAAGAAAGACTGTCTATGGATAAGATGGATCCACTACTACTATATAAGGCATCAGGCTCTGGAATACATTCCTACACCTAATAATGTATCCTGGGTGATTAGGAAAATATTGAATACAAGAAAGCTGATTATGGAGCTACAAAAACTACAAGGAGATTTGAATAGCAGGTTACAATAAATTCAACAGGGAGTAAAATTCAATATCAAGAGATTATACCTATTACAATACCTCAGCATCCTAAAATAGCATAGAAGAAACTGATCTAGCAACCTCACCTCTAACTAAGTCACAAATTCAATTTTTGGTTAGCTGTGCAAAGAAGGTTAATGTAAGACCTCGCAAAATCCTAAGCTCAACTCAGTCTTTTAAGCTTGCTAGGGGGTCCCAGACTTAGAAAGTTTCAGCTAAGTATTCAGACTTAATATTATTTTGGCCTTCGTAAGTTGGTAACTCTATTTCACGACTCTTATGACCTTAACATATTAATCTTTAGGTTGATTCATGATCAAGAATGTCAGTAGGTGTTTTCGAACAAGTTTTATATTTTTTGGACCACATTTGGGAATCCAAAATAGTGTATCACGCGATCTCGGTGTGCCGTGGTGGCCATTGCATCGATTGATATTTTTCTTGGCTTTAAGTGACAATTTTTAGTGAATCGATGCAGACTCAATACAGCGCGTTAGCTATCATGTCGATGCCAACAACGTGGCACATCGGCCTGTGCGTTGATGGTTTAATTTTCAGTCATTAAAAAGTCACATCTTTAGGGGTAATTGGGTCTTTTCCCACATCTTTCAGCCCCCAAAACATATCATTAAGCCACCCAAGAGCAAAATATACTCATTCTCCTTAGAATTTTGTAAGAACAAACCCTAGTTAATCGCATTCAAGATCCAAGACTCAAGGCTTCCACCATTATTCTTCAGAAATTTGCCAACTAAGGTATGTGAAGTGTTTATACAAGGGTTCCTTCCACCCTTGGAGTACAAGAAACTCTTTTAAACTTCAAGTAGTTGGAATTTATGATTTCCATGATTGGAATTAAAGTGTATTCATGATTATTAATTGAATTAGATTTCTATTTCATGATTTATTACACGTTTCAAGTGGAATTGATTATTATGTGTGTAGATTCGTATGAATCCATGTTAAACCCCTTGAAATTGTGAAATTGGAAGTGAATCATGATGTTCACCTATTATGTGCATATATTATGCTCACCATGTGCTTGATGAATTGTTCATGTGAACTAATAAGGGAAAGAAATCATGTCATGCTAGCTTATGTGCAAGTTATACTATGCAAGTGTTTGATAAAATGTCTCTATAGATACATTATGAGCAAGTGTGCATTTTTTATGCTATGTAAGATCATGTGATATTTTATTTTTCATGCTATTGAGTCCTGAGGGTATTTTATACCTGACAATTTAGTTGTTTACCTAGAGCCAGTGTCAGTTACAGAATAATCTTAGTCAGTTAACGATCAGTAGTACTCTCAGTCAGTTTTAGGACTCAGGAAAACTTAGGAGACTCAGTATCAGTCCAGTCCAGTTCAGTTTTCAGTTCAGAACTTAGTAAATTTAGTCAGTTAACCAAATTTAGTAGTATTCTGTCAGTTAATAGAACTCAGTGAACTCAGTTCAGTTCAGTTAGATAGTATAATCAGTAACAGTTCAGTCAAGCCTAGTATAAACTAGGAATTTAATTCAGTGTCTATTCAGATAGGAGTAGGATTTAGCACTGAGTTAACCCTTGCACAGGGTATTCCTGCCAGCAGAGGGATTGACCCTTAGTAGCAATCCCTATTTTACAGAACTACGTAGCCAACATAGGTTGAGATATCTTTCTGCTAGATATTATGAGGGTTTATATATCTCATTCGAGTTTTTCTGCCAGCGAGGGTTTATGAAAGAGCTTCCTGCCAGAGAGGGTTAACTCACGAGTTGTCTTTACCCATGGCATGGTATTGAAACCCTTCCAACTGGGGTTATAGGTTGGACCCCAATCTATTTAGAAAGGGGCATGTTGGTTAGATAATTACCTATCACAGTCTCAATTTTAGAATCAGTCTCAGTATAGAACTCAGTTCAGTTCTACAAATTCAGGACTGTCAGACACAATCACTCTATTCAGTATGAAACTCAGCATAGTTCCACAGAATCAGGACTATCAGATACAGTCATTCAGTTATCAGTAATTCAGTATTAGTATACTCAGATATCAATTAATTAGTATTCTCATGAACTCAATTACAGTTTATGTATTCACGCATGTACCCTCATCTAGTTATACTCATGTCATTCAGTCAGTATTGTTCATGCATATGAACTCATACATTTTAGCCTACCTCACTTAGCATACCAGTACATTCAAAGTACTGACACATACTTTTCTCTTGCGCTATAATGTCTTATATCATTGGTTCAGACGCATGGGCTCCCAAGCACCCTTATCTGATTAAAGTTTCAGCAGTCAGAGTTAGTGGTGAGTCCTCATAGTTCGAGGACGTGAAAATTTTCTTTAGTATTTTAGATTAGCAGTACAATTTCAGTAGTTGAAGTTAGTTAGGGGCTTGTCCCATCAACTCCATATTTCAGACAGTTTAGAGTCTTTTTCAGACTATAGTATTTTCAGATAGATATTGCAGTTTTAGTATTGTTTTACCTTATTTAGTTTTAAATCAGTAGTGAACCTTTTGGAAAGTTTCCACCTAATTTCCGCATATTTACAGTATTATTATTCAGTTATTACAGCAGGTACCAATCATGGGTTAGCTTGTGGTCTTTCGGGATTATGAGCACCGTGTAGCATCTAGGGTACTGACACAGGGAGTTACAGTTAGCAACAATAGATAGACTACTTAAGACAGGTATATAAGTTCCCAAAACTTATGTATTTTGTGGAGAAGCTGATGAACTTTTTGACCACTTGTTCTTTGAATGCAACTTCACAAAGAACATGTGGGGTAGATTGCTCTGTTGGATGGGGATTACAAGAAGAATAAGAAGTTAGAATGTTCATATAGAATGGTTGATAACATGTGTGAAATTGAAATCTGGCCACTGGGAAATTCTTGTAGATGCTTTTGTTATGATGATATATGGCATTTAGAGAGCAAGAAATACACTCAAATTTCAGAATAGGACATGTTCGAGTGACAAGATATGTAGAGATATTGCAATTCACATACATACAAAGAGAGAAAATGTGACCAGATGGAAGAAGCACCTAGCAAAGCTTAATTTTATCCATGAATATCTAGAGATAGGTGCAACTATGTAATTTGTTTTAAATTATATGTATTCGAGTAGTTCATAGGTGGAGAGTGTGATTGGTCAACAATCATACTGGTTTTGTAAAGACATATTTTTTATGGTGAAATGGAAATCATGGTTACCGAAAAAAAAATAAGGCCAGACTAAAAAAAAACATTCATAAAAAGTAACTTCATTTTTTTGACAAATATAAAAAGATTATTCTACTTATAACATTAATGAATTTAAATGAAATAAATAAATAATTGAGTAAAATAAATAAATAATATATAATATTATAGTAAAATATGTTATGTAAATGGAGATTATAAATGTCAAGGGTAATATAGACAATGTATAGGATATGGGGGGAGGGGGTGTCTATTGTTTATAGTTGAGGGGAGCTTGATTTTGAAATTAAAGTTGTTCACCCATTATATATCACAACTTGGAGAAAAAAAGAATTTTTATACACAATACACAGTGTTGATCATCTTCTTTTTTCAGTCGGGTTGAACGCCACTCTATAGACCTCCATAATTTCAAAAATTAAAATGAGATATGAAAATACATAACTACTGAAAAATGATTTTGATACTAGTTTTACCATTGGATTGCTTTAAAAATCTCAAAAATCAGATATGAAATTCAGAACACCATTTTCTGAATCATTTTGTAAGCTCCAAGTATAACAAAGCAGAGGTATACCAATTACTCTACTATTAAATGTAAGTTATTGCGAAGCAATAATACAGAAAAACTAAAGATCGATATACCTCCAATCATTATCACGGGTAGGAGTTGTCAGAGTCGTCGACAGCGAGCGAGTCTTCTAAGATCTCAAACCTCACTCTTAAAGATGGTATGGAGTCTTGAAAAATATCACATGACAAACTTGTGATCTATAAGTCACACGACAAATATCACATTTATATTGTTCCTCCATCAAAGAATAATTATTAGTCAATTATTATTTGATAAAGGGAAACAATTTTCCTTAGAGTAGTTTCAAATAATGGGAGACATAAAAGTTTTAACTGATCCTAAAATAGAGGACCATTTCGACATGTCCATTTTGAATGTGAACTAACAAAATTTAGTTTTTTTTTTTCATTTGGGTCGGGGCTGATGGAGTAAATAAAATGGGTGAGGTAAAATTTTAAGGCCACGTAGCATTAAGGTAACTTCTTAAAGCCACATATCATTTTTAGAACTAAATAAACTAATTTTAGTTTTTTTAATTAGTAAATATAGGCCTGTTAATGAAAAGAGTAAATATACACCATTTGTTGGATGGCGTGATTATATGTGCACCACTTTTTCGACGAGGGGTATATCCGCTTTAAATTGCAAAGTTTGAAGGGTATATTTGCATTTTCTCGCTTGATTATAAGATGACAAAGCAATTAATATTCATAGTTACATTTTTTTCACATCTCACTTGCATGTTTTAAAAATATTTATTTGGTAAAGTTTGAGCTAATTAACATGGATAATACATGTGTAATGCACGTGTCCAGATACTAGTTAAATAATAAATTAAGATAAAATGAGAGAAAGATAGAAGGTAACGATATAATTAGACCAAATCGATCGTTACACAAAATGAGAATATTTTTTGTTACCTAATCACGAAGTAATGGAGTAATGATAAAGTTGTCGTGTGACTTATAGATCACGAGTTTGAAAAAACAATTACTATAACAGTTGGCAACTATCCAAAACTTTGCTACATTAAAGCAATGATAAAATAGTTGTATGATTTATAGATCACGAGTTCGAGTGATTCTATTTTGACTCTTCCTCAGAGAATGAAGATCAAACAATTCCTAATCATGATCCTTGCGGATTGAATAATTCAAAAAATAAACTCCAGATGGCAACTATCCAAAACTTTACTACATTAAAGCAATGATAAAATAGTTGTATGATTTATAGATCACGAGTTCAAGCAAGCCTTTACTATAATAGATAACCATCAAAAAATTTTCTATATTGAAGTAATGATAAAGTTGTTGTGTAACTTATAATTAGTAAGTTTGAGTAAGAAATTATAAGTCACAAGTTTGAGCAAGCTAGGGAATGTTAGTTTCAGCTCCACTTAAGTGCCGAAATTAACCTCCTTTTGTTTTTTATGGCCGCCACTTTGTACCTCTTCAAGGCAAAATTTTGGACCCCCGTATTTATCCTATTCACCAATGTAACTCCAAATCATGGGAATTCATCTTTCAAAATCTCCTCCTAAAATTTTTTTGTAATCTTTCTCCCACAACCGTGTTTTTTTTTTCTAATACCATAACCATTTTTCAACACCATTAATGAAGACCCAATTTGAATTGAACGTCACTTCACTATTATACCTCATCCTTTGACACCATGGACAATTCTTGAATTTTTGGGAGATAATTAAATCCCACCTCACTCTTACTTTACCATTAATTTCTTTCACTGATTGTTGCACAGATCCCCATCGGTTAATCACTAATTCTGACCACTACACTCACTGTAAACAACAACCCGTCGACCACCCTTCACGATTAATTCATCAACTTTTTATCAATTTTGAATCTTTTTTCAACCCTTTAAGACAATACTCTTTAAGAAAAAAAAGGAGAAATTCAACAATGTTGCTAGGTTTTCGATGATAACGGCAGCAAAGATGACAGTGGATGCTGAGGAGTTGTTGATATATTTGATTGTTTTTTAATCAAGGTTGAGAGAGTTAATGGGTAGTGGTGAAGACGGAGAAGAAGATCATTTCAATTAAATAAATTTCATGATACATAAATATGCATATGCATATTAGTAAAAACGAATGTATATTTTTGTTCATGATACATATGAATGTACTTGCACGATAATGTATCATAGTCAACTAATTCATATATAATATGAAGCTTATTAGTATTTGTTCATGAAACATGCGAATGTATCTCTGTATATATATATCATAGTAAAAACTATATATTTTTTTATCACGATATATATGAATGTACTTGCATACGCGCAGATGCATCACAATAAAAAAGAATGTATTTTTTACCTATGACATATATGAATGTGTCTACATACTCATGTAACAAATTTATCATTTTTTATATATATCTAGCAGGTTGGTACGTGTTTATAATACAAATAAATATCTATGCACACAATTATATTGTTCTTATATCAAAGTCCACCAATTTTTATCAAAATGAATTAATGTATAAATCATAAGTACCAAGTATACATGCATCAATCATATGATTCAGATAAACGTGTTTGATATATATGAAGAACTTGTGTTTTCTTTCCATAATTTAAGGGTGATACATATGTTTGAAGTCTAATATATGAGATATATGTATCATACATATGTATCCGATAAAATTGGTGCTACATATGTATCAATATAATATATATATATATATACATAAATATACATATATATAAATATATGTAACTGCCAACCTATTCACTTTGAGCTGAAGTAGATGTTGCCTTGCCATTTGACTTCTTTTTTCGTGTGACTAGGTATGCTCAGTGACAATCTCTCAGTTGTCACCGCCTAGCCTCTCTTGCTACGACCCTGATAACAAAGAAGGAATCCATACAAATTTAGGATCCGATACCATGATAAAATATTAACCTCATGATTAGGCCATGTCCCTGAGATTTAATATATATATATATAGATAGATAGATATAGATAGATAGATAGATAGATAGAGAGAGAGAGAGAGAGAGAGATGAGTAATGAAAAGTTTTAAATTTTCATTTTTCTTCTATTTTAGATATTTTAGAGATTCTCTCCCATGATTTACTCACCTAAATAAATGAAATTTTGTTACTTCCTTATTTACGTAATCGATTAATTTAAAATGTATCTAGGACAATATGTATTAAGGTTTAAAATAGGTATCACAAAATGAGATTTTATGTAATTAGAAAAAGTTGTGGTAAAAAATGTTTGTAGCTCCTTAACTGATGGGATTTGTGTAAGTTTTTGGATAATTCATCTCTCTTGTGGGCTTGAGCTCTTTATCCCTAACGAGACACCTTTCAATCTTACTAAAAATTACATAAATACACAACTTATGTTTCCAATATTATAAAAAATCCCAACTCCCTAAACACATTACAAAAATCCCAACATATATACAGAATGCTATGTATATGTCGGCTATGTTATGTATATTGATAGGGAGAGAGAATAAAGTAATTAAAAAGGTGAGAGAAAGTGTAATTACTTCCAAAAGGGTTGGTGTTTATGTTATTTATACTTGAATCTATGATTGAAGCCCATTGAACTAATCCTTGAGCTCTTTGATTTGAATGTCAAAAAGTATTTATCTCACTTTCCTACTTATAAGTGATGATTCTATTTGTATTCTTCAATTATATGTACGTTTGCTATTATTTTCTCTTCTGCATATGTAATCTTGAAGTAGGTATCTATTGTTTTCACCTTTTCATATGGTGAAAAACAATGCAGTACTCCTTCCCAGCCATATCATATATAAGAAATGATACTGACACATGGACAGTGAAACAAATCCAACAAAATTTAGTTGTAATATGTCCATTTGTATAAAATTTGATCCAAATATTGATTTTGTTTTAATACTAAGATATCATAGCAATTAATATCTATTTCATAATTTTCTAATTTAATTTGCAGGTTTTCCATATTTCACATACAAGTTTTAAGAATATTTGTGAGGTAAAAAGTTTGAGCTAATTTACATGGATACGCGTGAAATGTACATCTCTCTCTCTGTATATATACTAGTTAAATAATAAATAAAGACAAAATAAGAGGGGGGAAAGGTAATGATATGATGAAATCAAATTAATCGTAACACAAAATGAGACTTTAGTTGTTACCTAACCATGAAGCAATGGAGCAACAATAAATTTGTTGTGTGACTTATAACTTACCAAAATTGAGCAATCAATTACTACAACAGGTGGTAACTCTCCAAAACTTTGGTACATTAAACCAATGATAAAGTTGTCGTATGACTTATAGGTCAGGAGTTTGAGCAAGCCATTCTATAATAGATGACAAACCATTCAAAATTTCAGTGCATTGAAGTAATGATAAAGTTATCTTTTAACTTCAAGTTACGAGTTCAAGAAAGCAATTATTACAATAGGTAGAAAACATAAGAACCATTAATACATTGAAGTAATGATAAATTATTGAATGACTTACGTCATGAGTTCGACCAAGTAATTACTAAGTCACGAGTTTGAGCATGCAATTACTAAGTCACGAATTTGAGCAAGAAATTACTATGTGACTAGTTCAAGCAACCATAAAGAGATGGTGGTTTCATGTAACACCCCAAATTAGGATAAGGAGTTCCACATAGGCGAAACACAGTAGAGATGTTAGATATATCAGTAAACATGCCTTTCACTCTAGTGACATATTTTAAAGCTATGTAGGACTAGGATCAGAGTGGACAATATCACGAGTGGGTTGAGCCATGCCAAACTTGGTATCAGAGTAGGGTTCAAAGACCAAACATGTTTACAAATCCATGCCCAGTAGAGACCTTTTTATGGGCATGTAGCAAGCCACACTTATAAATGAGAGGCTATGAGGCATTTCAAAAGTGTATCTTGTTCTTTCATACCTTAGATCGTCCAATAGAATTGTCCATAGGAAAGTTATCCAAATTCCTGATTTGCTATAATTCCTCTGCCTATGCCTTATTTTTGAGGTGATAGAAATACGAAATATTAGAATCATAATAATGCAATCATTTTAGATTGAGTAATCAAAAAGTTTCAAAAATTGCACAAGGACTTAAGAGGATTACATTAGTGCATCAAAGCCTATTAATTTTAAGTGCATACCTCTATCTCTATGAATTCTGTGATTGAGTCAGGGTGAGACGTGTATTCTAACCTTTTCAAAAAAAAGAAAAGACTTATTATGAATGACTTGCTTAAGAGGGAGGCATGTAGTTGAACAATGGGGTAATGTTACCACCTGAGTGATAGTGTAATTAAAGGGTTATATGCTACAAGCAGCCTAATGATCCATAAGCCAGAAATATGTAGTCATAAGCTTAGAAACCAAAGATTTGGAGGAAGTAATTAATCAAAGACTATACCTAGAGTCAAGTATCCATTAAGTTGGTACTGGGTGGGTATTCTCTTATGGTATTGGCTAAGGTGTAGCAAATTTATAGATCTTATAGTGGTTAACAGAGAAAGTGTGATTAGTTAAAATGATTATATATATATATATATATATATATGAACTAGGAAAAGAGCTCATGATGTCCTATTACTGTGGCAACAAGGGTCAATTATAGGTTGTGAAGGGAAATATAGAGTGGATAGGCATTTATAAATTTACATTTTAATTTGTAGCTCTTTAAGAGAGGCTCCTTAATGCTTATAGAACTATCAAGGTGGTCAAAAATTATGTACAAGAAAGTAGATGGGATGTAAAAAAAGGAGAATGATTTAATGGAATATGATTTGATTGATTGTAGGACTAAGTTTCACTATTCCTATCATGATGTTTTAGCAGACCTAGTTGGAACACCTAAAAATTATACATCTTCATTGGGGATTTATGAGGTATTTAGGGTCATAAGATAAAGTCATTTGATCCATATAACGGTGGGAAAACAATTGGGATATGTTAGTGGTCAAAAAAGGACGTCATGGATCGAGGAATTAGGCCCCGTATCATGGATCCTGTTGGATTGACCTACTGGATTTCCTTCTTTGGGAAGCATGGTAAACAGGTTACCTCTATGCATTGGGAGGCATGAACGGAATCCCTTTCTACACGTTGAGGTGCGCAGCATGCCAGACGTCTCTGCGTTTGCAATTTTTCAAAGTTTTTTTTGATAAGTTGAGGGTAGAATTGTCTTTCAACCATATTAATTCCCCAAGTTGTCCTAAACACCCAAAAAAATTCCATTTACACTTTTAAGAAATAAAAACACAAACTCTTTCCTCTTCAAAATCTTAAGAACACTAGCAAGTATAAACATTTTCAAATTCTCAAGCTCCAAACTTTAAGAATCAAACTCTTCTATAATTTTTTTTTTCAAATTTTAAGTATGTGGAGGCTTTAACAAGGGATTCCTTCCATCCCTGTGGAGGTTTGAACAAGGTATTCCTTCCATCCCTGTGCGTAAGAACTTTGTTTTCATAAATGATTTTATGCTTTTGATAAAAAGGGTTCATACCCAATTTACCTGATTTTGAAACTAGATGCTCCCTTATCAATTAAACATCATTATTACAATAATTCACGGTACACTCCTGTTTTTACTCATATGGTTGATCTTATGAACTGAATATTAGCGTTCTTGACATGAAATATCATAAATTAAATGTAAATGATTTTAGCATGATTTACTCAGTTTGCAAGAAATTTAGACTTACTTTTTCAGATTAAACATGAAATTCACATATGTACTTACGGATATGAAATAGAAATAGTAGCATATTGTGGTTTTTAGGCTTATAAACTCATATGCCTATTTTATGAAGCATATTGTGGTTTTGAGACTTATAAACTCATATGCTTATTTTATGATGAATTTTATACATGTTATGAGAAATAATATAATTTTAGAAGTAGTTTATAGAACCGGAGGATGATGGTTTAAGGCATCATAGTCCTGGAAATGAGGTGTCACCGTAGGTATTATATTTGCCCAAATGGGCTCAATTTAGTGATCATAGTAGTCATGACTTTATACACCTGGCAAGGTATATTGTGGCCTTCCAACAAGGCATATGTTGGACTCCACGTTTCTTGCATGGTTTATGTCGATTAAGAGAATCTTCCACAAAAATATTGATTTTAGAAACTAAGTGTTACGACTAACTGACTTTACTATATTTTGCATTACTAACTATGCTTTATGATATTTCAGCTTTCAGTTTTATTCATGAACATGGTGAATAACTATATATATATATATATATATATATATATATATACCAATTATACTTATTGCATGCACCTCAATATACTTAGTATATTCCATAAGTACTGACCACATACTCTATGTGCTTTGCATCCTATTATGATATGGGTTCTCATGTTCATCCTCAACAATATGATTAACAACAATCATCTTTACTTACTCTTGTTAGTTTGTGAGTCCTCATGTTTTGAATACTTGGATATGGTTCATATATTTTTCAATAGTTCATTTTGAGTTTTTTCAAACTTCATATTTTCTTTTGGGTCAGATGGGTCTTGTCCCAGTAACTCTTCAGTATGTTAGAGGCTTGTTTAGACTTGATAATTATTTTTTAAATATCCAAATATCTTTGATGATGTTTAGTTCGTGTTTGACATGTTGGGATTATTTTTATCCAAATTAATTTAGAAGTCTAAGTTTATTGCTTCCACTTATATTTTCAGGCAAATCTATCATGATTAAGTGCTAAGTAGATACCATGGGTTAGCTTCAAGACTATAAGTAGTCTTAAGCACTATGTGACATCCCGGGGTTATTACAAACTTGATATCTGAGCCTATGATTTAAAAAGTCCTAGGGAGTCTGAAAAGCCGCATTACATAGAGTTCTGTTCATCGGTATAAAGTGTGCCACATTTATGAGTAATATGATACAAGGCGTTAATAGGAATTCTATTTATTCATGCTTTAGATTTTAACTCTATATATCTTCTAACTCATGCTTTTCATGTGCCTTCATGCAGACTTATGTTTGCAGAAATGGGAACCAACCAGCCCTACACTATACCTGAGCATCCTCTGAACGAGAATGTTTCCTATGCTGAGTTTTCGAATGCCTTTTATGTATTCGATCAGGTTATGAATACATAGGTTAATCAGCTGGCAGTGGTTTTGATCCAGCAAAATAGTAATTTAGCTTCTGCCAGAGTTTCGGATTTCATGAGGATAAATCCTCCGAAATTCCTTAGTTCAAAAGTGGGTGAAGATCCATAGCTCTATATTAATAAAGTAAAGAAGAGTACTCAGATTATGTATATCATATAATTAGAGAGTGTGGAGTTGGCACCATACTAGTTGAAGGATATTGCTCATGATTGGTGTAAGCAGTGGAAGGAAGGTAGAGGTGAGAATACAACCCCGATAGATTGGAATATATTTGAGACAATATTTTTGATAGGTTTTTTCCTCATGAGATGAGGGAGGATAAATTGGAGAAGTTGATAAATCTTAAGCAGGGTTCTATGTCAGTGAAAGAATACTCTCTCAAATTCACCCAACTTTTCAAGTATTCTACAAAAATAATGGCTGAGTCGAGTGCATATATGAGTAAGTTTATTAATGGTGTATCTGAGTTTATAATCAAAAGTGTAGGACTGCTCTTCTAATCGAGCAAATAGATATTGTCCGACTTATGACCCATATTGAGCAGATTAAAATGGAAGACTTAAAGAAACTGGAAAGGAAATTAAGAAAGCTAGGATTGAGCAATTTGAGTATAGTCAGTACAAATCAGAAGGGGGAATCATTCATAGTTTTAGAATCATTGTCAGCCCTTGCACCATCTTCATCCAGTGCCCCTACACCCATTACCAAGCAGGAGAAGTAGGGAAACCAACCTCCAGATCTTAGGGTAGTAGTATTAGCAGACGTACCTACCCAACCTACAAAAAATATGGAAAGAATCATCTAGGAGAGTTTTTTTATGGCAAGAAAGGTTGTTTTGGATGTGACGCACCAAGTCACAAGCTTAGAGAGTGCCCTTTATCCAGGTAGGGAAATATAGATGCTCTTCCTAAAACTTAGTCTACTAACTCAGCAGCCCACCCACTCAGCTCAGCAGCAGGATGCTTCATTTAGTACTGGTGGTTGTCAATGCTAGAAATGGTTCTACGCTCCATCGTCTCATTAGGAGTAGGAAAGATCCCCAGATATGGTCACTGGTATGCTTCGTATCTTTCGTGTGGATGTTTTTTTGTTATTAGATCGGAGGTCAAATCTCTATTTTGTAATGACATTTATTACTGTGAATTTTGGTGTTAGCCTTGCAAGTCTTTCTAAGGCTTTCTCAATTTCCACCCCCGTTAGAGAGTCAGTTATTACTAAAAAAAAGTTTACAAAATTGTCTTATTACAATCTTTTATAAGGTTACCCAATATATTTAATAGAGTTAGAGATAACTAATTTTGACGTTATTCTTGGCATGGATTGGCTCCATTCATGCTATTCCTCAGTTGATTGTCGAACCTAAGTGGTGAAATTCTAGTTTCCTACCAAGTTAATCCTCAAGTGGAAAGGTTGTCCAGTGGTACCCAAAGGTCATTTTATATCCTATCTTAAGGCTAGATAATTAATCTCTAAAGGGTGAATCTATCACTTGGTTTGGGTTAAGCATACTAAGTCTAAGACCCCAAAGCTCTAGTCAGTTCCAGTAGCAAATGAGTTTCCTGAAGTCTCTCCAGATGACCTACCTGGAGTTTCTCCTAATAAGGAGATTGAATCCAGAATTGACCTTCTTTTGACTACCTAGATTATCTTCATCCGTCCTTATAGAATGGCTCTTGCAGAACTTATAAAATTAAAGAAGCGGCTTAAGGACCTCTTAGATAAGGATTTCATCTGACCTAGTGTTTCTTAATGGGATGTAACAATTTTTTTTGTGCGAAAGAAGAATAGTGCTCTTAGAATGTGTATATATTATAGATATTTGAACAAGGTCACCATCAAGAACAAGTATCCTATCCCTGGAAATGATGACTTGTTCGACCAACTTCAGGGTGCTCATTATTTTCTAAAAATTATCCTCCAGTCAAGATATCATCAGCTAAAATTTAGGAAGTGTGACATCCTGAATACTACTTTTATAACCTGATGTAATGAACCAACACTACCCCCTAGATATTACACGGTGCTTACAGTATTGAGGGATCACAAGCTAACCCATGAGTTGGTACCTGCTGTGAGCACTGAATAACACCATCATAAATGTAGAAGAATAATGACATGTCATAAGGCTTTAATAACTAAAATATGAGTCTATAGAAATAACTGACTGAATCTGATAAAATAAAGATAAGTTGGATCACTAACTATAATATCTGAATACCGAATAACTGACTCTAGTGTTTGAAAAGCCTCTATAACTGACTGACTGAATATGAACTGATGGGAAAGGCCGCAAATAACTCCAACTAACTACTAATTGAGACATGAAATAAAGTAAGCTTTTCCTTAAAGTATGAGGACTCACCACTGCTACTGCTGAGAATCTGATAAGTCTACTCACGAGCTGGGAACTGAGCGCCAGCACCTATGATATGAGACATCATAATGCAAAAGAAAGATATGGGATCAGTACTTTAAATGTACTAGAATGCTAAATGAGGTAGGCTTATATACATGGTTTCATGAATAGGAATAATAAACTATCTGAATATACTTGTAAAGCATAAGATACTGAATAGAGAACATGAAAACTATAGGCACTTGAGATACGTGAAGTATGTATATATTGTTTATGCAAGAAAATTTGTAAATACTAAAAATACATAAAAATTTGTAGACACTAAAGTTGCATGACCAGGCGTATAACATTCACTGAGAAAAATCTGTATTATGAAGTACTGAAAAATACATTGATATCTGTATGCCTTTATCAAACAACACTAAGACTGAATAACTACACTGGGACTGTAACTAAGACTATAGGAGGTATCATCTAATCGACATTATCCAATTTGAGCAAATCGTGGTCCAACCTGTAACCCCAGTTGGAAGAGTGGTAATACCGTGCCACAGGTACTAACACTGGTTGTATGGATTCACTAAACTGATATAATGTCCAAAGAACTAAGGGTCTCAAGCCTGAACTGACGGGTGACCCCTGCGAGATAGTCAAGCCTAATATGATGAGTGACTACTCATATCCTATGCTGGCTACGTAGTTCTAGAGTATAGGGACTGCTACTAATAACTCAACCTATCTGACGGGAAAGCCACCATCCCTACACTCGCTCGGTGCTAAATCTTACTCCCAGCTGAATGACACTGAGATACTAGACTATTATGAGTTTAATGACTGATATCTGACTATTCTAATAATGCTCATAGTATAATCTGAAGACTATTCTGTAATGTACTAAGACTAGACAAATAAAATAGCTATGGTTTTCGGGTATTTAATACCCCCAGGACTCAAAACAACTATATTAATATGACACCAAAACTTAGGGGACATGACATGAAGGCTTTCATAAAACATTTACTCTTATAGGCATTTTATCAAACACTTGTAGTTCATGGTGGAAAAACAATCATAGGAATGTTCTAAAACATATAGAAAATAGCATGAATTTATCATAATAGCATTAAATCATAGTTTAATTCAGTAAATCAAAGTATTAAAACATGGAAGATTGCAAAATAACAATTATTTCATAGTAACGTGGTATAAAATCAATATTCATGGAAGTTCATGGAGACTCATGGTTTAAAATCACAATTAAATATCATGAATCTTGAAAAGATGATAACTTTATAATTAAAATCAGATACTTGGACTCCATGGGTGAAAGGAACCCATTGATGAACATTTAACATACCTGGGATGATGAATTTGGAAGGATTGATGAAGAGTTCTTGAGATTTGACCTTGATTTTTGAAGGTTAGGGTTTTGCTACTTGAGAGAATGTTCTTGATTTTGGGGAAAAAAAGATTAGAATAATGCCCAATTAGGTTATTAGGGACTTAATTTTGTGTTTGGGGTTGACTGGGACAAGGGAAAAATACTTTAAAGCCCTTGGAATTAAAAACTCAGAACTGACTGAAAATTTTGATTTTCTGGGCTGGCGCGATGAGGCGCTATTGCGCCGTATCACTGGAATCGAATAACTAGGAAACTGGTTTGTGGCGCGATGCGGGGAAATTGTAGGCCTTCACTGATTGGGACCTAGAAGTTCACTGCGACGTGGTGGTATCATGCTTCGACACTGGAAATAGACAAATGTCAAGTTGGCCTATAACATGATGCGTCAGAATCATGGACCCTGACTAAAATCTGCCAAATGGGAGATTGGCCTACTCCGCGGTGCGCTAAAGATTAAAATGATGGTGTTTAATGACTGAAACTTAAAATCACCATAACTTCTTACCTTGTCATCCGATTTCTACAAATTTTATATCGTTGGAAAGCTAATTCAATTTTCTACGCAATGACAGGCTCTAAACTAAAAATAATAAGTGTTTCACAACTTTTATATATGAATACTCATGTATTGGGACTTAGATTATGATAGAAAAATATGGGGTGTTACAATATCTCCTCCTTGGAATCATTCGTCCCTGAATGAAACTGGTTAAGATGAGGAAACTGATGGACTGATCTTCCATACTGAATATACATGTATGATGCATGGAATGAATGACTAAACTGATTCATTAATTCATGAATGACATGAACATAATAGGAGGCTTAAATTGAGCATGATAGAGAAGGATCATAAGAAAATTAGTACCTCATACTGAATCTGGATTTGCAGAGAAATGATGAGAGTACTTGGTTTGCATATCTACCTCTGCTTCCCAAGTGACTCCCTCAACGGACTGATTCCGTCAAAGAACTTTGACTAGTGGAACTTCTTGGTATTTTAGTCTATGAACTTAATGATCGAGAATTTCAACTAGAACTTCCTCAAAGTAAAGACTGCTCTGAATATCTACACTTTTTAAGGGAACTACTATAGCTGGATCACAAATACACTTTTTCTACAATGATACATGGAACACTGGGTGTACTGAGGCTTAATCTAAAGGCAACTCTTGCTCGTAAGCTACCTTTCCAAAATGACTGAGGATTTTGAAGGGACCGACATATTGGGGATTGAGTTTCCCCTTCTTGCTAAATCTCTTCACTCCCTTCATGGAAGAGATTTTTAGGTACACAAAATTACCAACCTCAAACTTGAGATCCTTTCTTCTCACGTCTGCATATGATTTTTGTCGGCACTGGGCAACCCTAAGCCTTCCTCTGATCAACTGAACCTTTTCTAATTCATCAAATACCAAGTCAAGACCTACTACTATAGACTCACCTACTTCAAATCAACCAATTAGAGATCTATATCTCCTACCATAGAGAGCCTCAAATGGAGCCATACGAATACTGGAATGATAGCTGTTATTGTATGTGAATTCAATAAAAGGCAAATGGCCATCCCAACTACCTTTGAAATAAATAATGCATGCTCTCAGCACATCCTCAAGAGTCTGAATGATCCTTTCTGCTTGATCGTGTTTCTGAGGGTGGAAGGTTGTACTGAGTTGGACTTGGGTACCAAGACCCTTTTGGAATGCTTTCCAAAAATAAAAGGTAAACTGGGTACCTCTATCTGAGATGATAGATAAGGGAACATTGTACAACCGAACCAACTCTCTGAGATAGAGATTGGCATAGTCCTCGGCTGAATAAGAGGTATAGACTGGCAAGAATTGAGCTAATTTGGTTATCCTATCTACGTTAACCCAAATAGAATCACGCTGACGATGAGTACGAGGTAAACCTATAACAAAATCCACGTTCACTTTTTCCCATTTCCACATGGAAATACTGAACTCCTGCATGGACCCACTAGGCTTCTGGTGCTCAACCTTAACTTGCTGACATGTAGAGCACTTAGCTACAAATTCTGTAGTATCTCTCTTCCTCCAACTCCACTAATAGATCTCCCATAAATCGCGGTACATCTTAGTGGCCCCTAGATGAATAGAGTAATTTACACCATGCGCTTCTACAAGAATTCATTTCCTTAAATCATCTACACTAGGAACACACAATCTACCCTGACAATGCAAGACACCATCTCCCTCTTAGGAGAAAACCTCCACCTTCTGATCTCTAACTGATTCCTTCAACTGAACTAGACTAGGATCTCTATCCTGCTTTTCTTTCACTTCAGAAACTAGAGATGACTTTGAGTTACTCTACACCTATACACTACCTTCTACTGAATCAAGTAAATAGACACCTATTCAGGCAAGCTGATGAACTTCCTGAGCTAACTTCTTCTTACCACCCTCTACATGAGCTACACTACCCATAGACAATCAACTGAGAGCATCAGCCACTACATTTGGCCTTGCTCGGATGATACAAAACACTCATGTTATAATCCTTTAATAACTCTAACCATATTCTTTAATGCAAATTCAAATCTTTCTGAGAGAACACATACTAGAGGCTTTTGTGATCTGTGAACACATCTACATGCACCCCATACAAATAATGCCTCCAATTCTTTAAGGCAAACACTACAGCTTCTAGCTCAAGATCATGAGTCGAATAATTCTTCTCATGAGGCTTAAGCTGTCCGGAGGCATAGTCTATGAACTTACCTCTCTGTATGAGGACATAACCCAAACCTACTCTGGATGAATCACAATACACAATAAATTAATCTAAACTATCTGGTAGAGTCAAGACTGGGGCTGAGGTGAGTCGAGTCTTCAACTCCTAAAAACTCTTCTTGCAAAAATCTGACCACTGAAACTTAACTTTCTTCTGAGTTAATCTGGATATGGGAGAGGCAATAGAAGAAAACCCTTCAAAAAACCAATGATAATATCCAGTTAAACCCAAGAAACTCCTAAAATCTGATGGAGAGATGAATCTAGGCCAGTTTCTCACCATTTCAATCTTTTGAAGATCAACCCTAATGCCATCACAAGAAATGATATGGCTAAGAAAAGCTACTGATCTTAGCTAGAACTCACACTTACTAAGATTAGAGAACAACTAATGAGCTCTAAGAGTCTGAAGTAGTATGCTGAGGTGGTCTGTATGATCTCTTTCACTACGAGAATAGACAAGAATGTCATCAATGAAGACTATGACGAACATATCCAAGTACTGCTTAAACACTCAGTTCATTAAGTCCATGAAGGCTGCAGTGGCCTTTGTAAGACCAAAGGACATGACTAGAAATTTTAAGCGACCATATCGAGTTTGGAAAGAAGTTTTTAGAATATCACATTCCTTGACTCTAAGCTGAGATAGCCTGATCTGAGGTCTATCTTGGAAAAGTAACTGGCACCCTGAAGTTGGTCAAACAAGTCAACAATTCTAAGAAGTAGATATTTATTCTTGACTATGACCTTGTTCAACTGACGGTAGTCTATAGACATTCTAAGGGAACTGTTTTTCTTACACACGAATAAAACATGTGCACCCCATAGGGAGATGCTAGGTCTGATGAATCCCTTATCTAGGACATCATTTAACTATTTTTTCAATTCTTTAAGCTCGTCTAGAGCCATTCTATATAGTGGAATAGATATAGGTTGAGTATTTGGGAGAAGGTCTATTTCGAAGTCAATTTTATTTTCGGGAGGAACTCCGAGAAGATCTTCAGGAAATATATTTGAGAATTCATTTACTACTGGGACTGACTCAAGAGTAGGAGTTTTTGAGTTAGAGTCTTTGACTCGCACGAGATGGTAGACACACCCCTTAGATATCATCTTTCTGGCTCTAAGGTATGAAATCAACTGACCCCTAAGAGCTGTAGTACTACTCCTCCATTCAAGGACTGTTTCATTTGGGAACTAAAAATGAACTATTCTATTTCTACAGTTAATTGAGGCATAACATGAGAGGAGCCAATCCCTGCCGAGAATGACATCAAAATCCATTATCTCTAGCTCTACGAGATCAACTGAGGTAACTTTTTGAGATATTATGATTGGACAGTTCCTGTATACCTTCCTGGTTATAATGGAAACACCTACTAGGGTAGACACTAAAAAAGGCTCTGCTAGAGTTTTGAGACTGACTCTGAAATTGACTGTTATATATGGAGTTACAAAAGAAAGAGAAGCTCCAGGGTCTAGTAAATCATAAACATATAAATAAAAGACCTGCAATGTACCAGTACCTACGTTAGGAGAATTTTCCCGATCTTGGCGGGACTGAAGAGCATATAATATGTTCGGACGCTGACCACTGGTAGCACTGGAAGCGGTACCCTACTAATTTAGGCGGCTGGATGGAACGGATGGCTGATGGGACTGGCCCTGTTGGCGCACATCCTTACATTTCTGAGCAACTACCCGACACTCTCAAATCTGATAGCTTTGATTTCCACACCTATAGCACATATCACTACCCACTCTACACTCACCCTAATGATGCTTGCCACATTTCTGACATAAAGGATTAGTACGAGCACTGCTAACACTAACCTGGGACTTAGAGCTTGGTGCCCTATCCCTATTATCATTTTTGAATTTGGGTACTGGGGCACTGGCTGAAGAGGGTACTAGGGTTGAATATCTTTGATGAAACTGAGGACGGTTACCACCTTCTGGCTTTGGCTGACTAAAGTTAAAATTACCCATTCTAGCTCTCTTGTTTTCTCTCTCCCTCTCCTTAATCTTCTGCTCCTATATTTGTTGAGCATGGACTATCAATCTAGACAAGTCCATCTCACTAATTAGCATTGTGGTCCTACTCTCCTTGACCACACTATCAGATATGCCAGACACAAACTTACTCATCTTGGACCTACTGTCCGCCACCATATGAGGAGCATATCTAGCTAACTGAGTGAACTTAAGAGAATACTCTCTTAAACTCATATTGTCTGGCCTTAGATTAATAAATTCTAACACTTTAGCCTCCCTCAACTCTAATAGAAAGAATCTATCTAGGAAAGTTGTGGCAAACTTTTCCCATTCTATATGCCCTGTATCAACACCTCTATCAACTTTCCATTACTTAAATCAAGTATAGGCTATATCCTACAATTGATATGCAACCAACTCAACACTCTGACTAGATGTTACCCCCATAGAATCCGATATATTTTGAACCATATATAAGAATTTCTATGGATCTTCTTCAGACTTGGATCCCATGAAAGAAGGAGGATTCATTCGGGTAAAGTCCCAAATTCTAGTTGCAGCAGTATTGGCCACTGGATTAGCCAGAAAAACAACTGTCCACTTATTTTGTGCTGCAACAAAGTTTACTATAGTAGTAAACGAAGTCCTGAATTCCATATAAGAGACTTACTCGTATAAAGGATCTGCCTGGACGATATGAGGGGCTGGCTGAGTTCCTGTTCTTCTTCCATTCTTCTTGGGAGGCATGTTCTATAAATAAAAAGAGGAAACAAATTAGACAAGGAATCACGACATGAATACTGAAAGAAGGGAAACTTTTCCTAAATGCCTTGTAGCCTCTCATCCATAATGGTGGTGCGCTACACACCTATGCACAAGACTCTACTCGACGCGGCTTTCAGACTTCCTAGGATACTTTTAAACCTTAGTCTTTGATACCAAGTTTGTAACGATCCGAGACTACCCCCTAGTCATTCACGGTGCTTACAGTCCTGAGAGACCACAAGTGAACCCATGAGCTAGTACCTGCTATGAGCACTGAATAACATCATCATAAATGCAGAAGAATAATGATATGTCATAAGGTTTTAATAACTAAAACATGAGTCTATAGAAATAACTGACTGAATTTGATAAAATAAAGATAAATTGGATCACTAATTGTATTATCTGAATATTGAATAATTGACTCTAATGTCTGAAAAGCCTCTATAACTAACTGACTTAATATGAGTTGATGGGATAGGCCGCAAATAACTCCAGCTAACTACTAATTGAGATATGAAATAAAGTAAGTATGTCCTCAAAGTATGAGGACTCACCACTACTACTGCTGAAAATCTGATAAGTCTATTCACGAGCCAAAAACTGAGCATCAGCACCTATGATATGAGACATCATAACGTAAAAGAAAGATATGGGATCAGTACTTTGAATGTACTGGAATGCTAAATGGGGTAGGCTGATATACATGGTTTCATGAATAGAATAATAAACTATCTAAATATACTTACAAATCATAAGATACTGAATAGAGAACATGAAAACTATAGGCACTGGAGATACGTAAAGCATGTAAATATTGTGTATGCAAGAAAATCTGTAAATACTGAAAATGCGTAAAAATCTATAGACACTAAAGCTGCATGACTAGGCATATAACATGGAACGAGTAAAATCTATATTCTAAAGTACTGAAAAATACACTGATATCTATATGTCTTGATCAAACAACACTAAGAATAAATAACTGCACTGGCACTGTAACTGAGACTATAGGAGGTATCATCTAATCGACATTCCCCAATATGAGATAATCAGGATCCAACCCGTAACTCCAGTTGGAAGGGTGGTAATACCATGCCACAGGTACTAACACTGGCTGTATGGATTCACTAAATTGATATAATGTCCAAAGAAATAAGGGTGTTCAGCCAGAACTGATGGGTGACCCTTGCGAGATAGTCAAGCCTAATCTGACGGGTGACTACTTATATCCTATGCTGGCTACGTAGTTCTAGAATATAGGGGCTGCTACTAACGACTCTGCCTATCTGATAGGGAAGCCTCCATCTCTACACTTGCTCGGTGCTAAATCTTACTCCCAACTTAATGACACTGAGATACTAGACTGTTATTAGTTTAATAACTGATATCTAACTATTCTAATAATGCTTATAGTATAATCTGAAGACTATTTTGTAATGTACTGAGACTAGAAAAATAAAACAACTATGGTTTTTGGGTATTTAATACCCTCAGGACACAAAACAACTATATTAATATGACACCAAAACTTGGGGGACATGACATAAAGGCTTTCATAAAACATTTACTCTTATAGGCATTTTATCAAACACTTGTAGTTTATGGTGGAAAAACAATCATAGGAATGTTCTAAAACATATAGAAATAGCATGAATTCATCATAATAGCATTAAATCATAGTTTAATTCAGTAAATCATAGTATTAAAACATGAAATATTGAATAATAACAATAATTTCATGGTAACATGGTATAAAATCAATATTCATGGAAGTTCACGGAGACTCATGGTTTAAAATCACAATTAAATATCATGAATCTTAAAAAGATGATAACTTTATAATTAAAATCCGATACTTGGACTCCATGGGTGAAAGGAACCCATTGATGAACATTTAACATACCTGGGATGATGAATTTGGAAGGATTGATGGAGAGTTCTTGAGATTTGATCTTGATTCTTGAAGGTTAAGGTTTTGCTACTTGAGAGAATGTTCTTGATTTTGAGGAAAAATTGATTAGAATAATGCCCAATTAGGTTATTAGGGACTTAATTTCGTGTTTGGGGCTGATTGGGACAAGGAAAAAAATACTTAAAAGCCCTTGGAATAAAAAACTCAGAACTGACTGAAAATCCTAATTTTCTGGGCTGGCACGATGCGAAGCTATCGCACCGTGTCACTGGAATCGGACAACTGGGAAACTAGTCTGTGGCGCGACGTGGGGAAATCATGGTCCTTCACTTATTGGGACCTTGAAGTTCACCGCGACTCGGTGGTATCGCGCTTTGACAGTGGAAATGGACAAATGTCAAGTTTACCTATGGCGCAACGCGCCAGAATCATGGACCCTCACTAAAATTTTCCAAATGGAAGATTGGCCTGCTCCGCGACGTGCTAAAGGTTAAAATGACGGTGTTTAACGACTGAAACTTAAAATTATCATAACTTCTTATTCGGTTATCAGATTTTCCTGAATTTTATATTGTTGGAAAGCTAATTCAATTTCCTACACAATGGAATACTTTAAACTGAAAAATAATGAGCATTTAAATTTTTTTATATATAAATATTCATGTATTGGGACTTAGATTATGCTAGAAAAATGTGGGGTGTTACACCTGATATGGTCACTATGAGTTTGTGGTTACATATTTTGGACTAACAACCTACTATGGTCACCATGAGTTTGTAGTTATGTATTTTGGACTAACAAATGCTCCTACAACTTTTATGGACTTAATGAACAGGGTTTTTAAGCAATGGAAAACATGTTTGTTATTTTTTCACTGATGACATACTTATGCATTTTCGAAGTGAGGAGGAGAGTTCAGACTATTTTTAGAATAGTTTAGCAGACCCTTAAGGATCATCAATTTCTTACAAAATTTAGCAAATGTGAATTCTAGTTGGAGTCCATCACCTTTTTAAGCCATGTAATTTTAGGTGAAGGTATGCATGTAGACTCTCAAAATATAGACGTAGTGAAGTGCAGTCCTAGGTTTATTACTCCATCCAACATTAGAAGCTTTTTAGGCTTAGCTAATTATTGTAGGAGATTAATTAAGGGTTTTTCTTCAATAGTTGCACCATTTACCAAGTTGACATAAAAAAAAGGTGAAGTTTTAGTAGGCATACAAGGGTGAGCAATATTTATAAGAGTTGAAGGAAAGATTAACTTCGACACTAGTATTAACTTTGCCAGATGGGCTAGAGAGATTTATGGTGTACTATGATACCTCCAGAGTTAGGCTAGGGTTTATTCTATTGCAAAATGGAATAGATATAGCTTATGCCTTGAAGATTTAGATACATTGCTTTCATAAAGTACATATTCATGTTTTTGCTGACCACAAGAGTCTCTAATATTTATTTATCCAGAAGGAGTTAAATAGTCTCTATAAGAGGTGGTTGGAGTTACTAAAGGACCATGACATAAATATGCTCTACTATTGTAGGAAAGCAAATATGGTGGAAGATGCTTTGAATAAACTGTCTATGGATAGCATAGCCCATGATGTAGATGAGAAAAAAGAGCTAGCTAAAGAGGTGCATATATTAACTCATTTGGGAGTTCATTTTCTTGATACAGAGGATAGTGTTTTGATGGTATAGAATGGTTTAGATTCATCTCATGTAGTAGAGATGAAAGAAAAATAGCTTGAGGACCCTATTCAAAGTAGTTGATTGATGAAGTCTATCAACATAGGGTAGAGATTTTATTCCAAGGGGAAGATAGAGTTTCTTCGCTATTAGGGTCATTTGTATGTCCCAATATTAATGGGTTGAGAGATAAGGTATTAGTAGAGGCTCATAGTTCCAAGTATTCGATCCACCTGAGTCTCACCAAGATGTACCATAATTTATTAAAAGTCTATTGGTGGAATGGTATGGAGAGAGACATAGTAGAGTTTGTGGCTAAGTGTCCCAATTGTCAGCAAGTGAAATTTGAACATCAAAGATTAGGAGGACATCAATATAGATTTTGTTATGGGACTTCCCCATACTAAGGGTCAACTTGATCAAATTTGAGTCATTGTAAACCAAATTGCTCAGTCAACCCATTATTTGCCCATCAAAACCCCAGATTTAAAAAAATTATGCAAAATTGTACATCCATGAGTTGGTTAGACTTCATGGGTTCCCTTATCTATCATCTCAGACTAAGGTACCCAATTCACCTCTTAATTTTGGATATTATTTTAGAAGGGTCTTGGTATAATAGTTAAGCTTAGTACCTCTTTCCATCTCTAAATAAATGGTCAGGATGAGTGTACTATCCAAACTTTAGAAGATATGGTGAGATCCTATGTGATTGATTTTAAGGGAAATTGGGATGATAACCTACCTCTAGTTGAGTTTGCATATAACAATAACTACCACTTTAGTATTCAGATGACTCTATTTAAGGATTTATTTGGGAGCAGATATAGGTCCCCTATAGGGTGGTTTTGGATTGGTATTGGTCTAGTTTTTGTTCTCAAAGATATGAAAAATTTTTAGTTGATATGAGAAAGATTGAAAATTGCTTAGAGCCATCAAAAAATCATATGTTGGTGTTAGGAGGAGAAAACTAATATTTGTTATAGGTGATTGGGTGTTTTTAAAGGTGTCACCTTTGAAGGAAGTGATGAGGTGTCTTGGAGATTCTTCTTATGAGCTAGACCTTCCAAGATATTTAGCCATAATCCATCTAGTTTTTCATATATCCATGTTGAAATAATGTATTAGATACCCATCTCCAGTAGTGCCTATAGAGAGCATTAGGATAGTTTGAGCTGTGAAGAAGTTTCGATGGAGATCCTTGATCATCAAGTTCGAAGGGTAATAAATAAGTAAGTTTCTTTCGTAAAGGTGCTATGGTGGAATCAGTCAGTTGATGCAGCAACTTGGGAAGCAGGAGCAGACATGATGGAACAGTATCCTCATATCTTCTCAGCATACCTTTCTAGTATTTTTTTGGTTTATGTCATTCAGTTGTTTGAGCATGTGTTATTTAAGAGTTTAGATATCATAAATCCATCTCTTGGGTGTGGTAATTTTTATTGTATCTTGTTCTTTTGTTGTTCTTATCTAGATTATCTTATCTTGAGCCGGGGGTCTATAAAAAAACAACCTCTCTATCTCACCTCTTAGGTAGTGGTATGGACTACGTACACTTACCCTCCCCAGATCCCACGTGGTGGGAATATATTAGGTATGTTGTTGTAAATTTAGCTCTTAGAACTAAGTGATGGGGTTGCAGTTCCTTCTTCAAATTTTCAGCCTAGTTAGCATTCATTCAAGGATGAATGATCCCAAAGGGGAGATATTATAATACCCTTAAAAATTATACATGTCGATTAGAGGTTTATGAGGTATTTAGGGTCATAAGATAGGGTCATTTGATCCATATAAGGGTGGGAAACTGATTGGGACACGTTAGTGGTCGAAAAAGGACATCATTGATCGAGGAATATGGCCCCACATCATGGAGCTTGTTGTATTTGCCTACTAGATTGCTTGTGATTTTGGAAATAATGATGCGTTGGTCATCTGTATATGTTGGAAGGTACAACGCAAAGCCTTCTCCTATGCATGTAGTGCGCGGTGCGCCCGATGCCTCTGTATCTGTAATTTTTCAGCATTTTTCTTTTATAAGTTGAGGGTAGAATCATCCTTTCACCCAATATATCTTCCCAAATTCGTCCTTAAACACCCAAAAACACCCTGTTTACACTTTAAATAATTCAAAACACAATTCCTTTCCTCTTTGAAATCTCAAAAACTCTAGAAAGGGTATTTTTCAAATTCTCAAGCTCCAAACTTTAAGAATCAAACTCTTCTAAATTTTTTTCAAATTTCAGGTATATGGAGGTTTGAACAATGGTTTCCTTCCTTTATTATGCCCAAGAATTTTTTTCATAAATTATTTTATGAATTTTATGAATAGGGTTCATACCCACTTTACATGATTTTGAAACTATGATGCTCCCTCATGAATTAAACTTCATTATCACAAGAATCAATGAACTCATGTTTTTACTCATATGGCTGATCTTGTGAAATGAATGTTTGCGTTCTTGATATGAAGTACCATAAGTTGGTAAATATATATAATTTTAGCATGATTTACTCAGTTTACAAGAAATTCAAACTTACTAGTTCAGATTTAGTATGAAATTCACATAGGTACTTAACTATATGAAATTCAAACAAAAGCATATTGTGGTTTTCAGACTTATAATCTCATACGTTTATTTTATGGTGAGTTTCATATATGTTATGAGCAATAGTATGATTTTGGGAATAGTATCTAGTGAGGGGTGAGGGTTTAGCTTATCCTAGTCCCAAAAATTACATGCCACCGTAGATATAATATTTGTCGAAATGGGCTTACTTTAGTGAACATCAGTCATGAATTTATACCCTGGAAAGTTATATTGCACATTGCAACAAGCCAGATGTTGGATTCCATGTTGCTCACATGATTTATGTCGGTTAAGAGAATTTTCCACAAAAATACTGATTTTAGAACGTAAGTGTTACGAGTCACTGACTTTAGTAAATTTTGCTTTATGATATTTCAACTTTTAGTTTTATTTATGAACATGGTAAGTCTGTATAAACTTGGCATACATGTTTTACTTTTTGATATATATACCAGATTTACTTATTGCATGTATCCCCATATACTCAATACTTTTTATAAGTACTGACCGCATACTCTATATGCTCTGTATCCTATTATGATATAGGTTTTGGTGTTTGTCCTTAGAAACACGATTAGCCACGATCACTTTTACTTACTCCCATCAATTGGTGAGCCTCATGTTTTACAGACTTGGATATGGTTTATATCTTCTTTAGTAGTTTAGTTTGAGTTTATTTCAAACTTCATGTTCTTTTTAGGTTAGCTGGGGCCTGTCCCGGTGACTCTTATGTTTGAGGCTTGTCTAGACTTGGTAGTTGGTTTTTAGATATTCATGTTTTTTATGATATTTAGTCATGTTTGACATGTTGGGATTGTTTTTATCTAAATAAATTTAGACTCCTAAATTTATTGCTTCTACTTATGGTTTTAAGTAAATCTATCATGATTAAGTTCTAGGTAGATATCATGGGTTAGCTTTAGGACTATATGTAGTCTAAAGCACCATGTGATATTTAGGGGGTAATCTTAAAATTTTAAAGGCTCCTTGACTTTTACCTAGCAGTTGTAAACTAGTCTTGATGAGATATATATTGAATACTAAGGTGTAGTAGTAATGATGTTAAAAAAATATGCTTGTAAGCCGCCAATTACGTGGAATAGGAAATTAAGGTTGATTAATTTGTCCAAAATTTTGATGGACTGGTATAGTATGTGGGATTACAAACATCCCATGTTGGTTCTAGACTAAGTTTGAACTTTAGATGTTAACATTACCTACTTCGGAATCTATGGGTTACTTGGAAAACCCCCTTGAGGTCTGGTATTTTAGGTCTGAGCTAATTTCCCCAACTGTATTTCAAAATTTTTCTGAGCAAGTAGCAGATTTTTAATCTCTATATCCATCTGTTCTTAATTTGTCAGGATCTTTTTTAATATTTCTTCAATATTCTTGGCATGCATGCTCTGCTGTTGTTGCAACTGAGCCTGATTATTTCCTTATGAGTAGTTGGGCTTATTCTGCCACTTATGGTTGTAGGCATTACCATAATTAAGATTTCTCTTTCGTACATTGCCCACAAAGTTCACTGATTCTAGATTCTCCCTAAATGAGTCTGTATAGTGGCCACTAATTCCAAAAATCTCACGACATGACGAGGTCTGTTGGAATGCATTCTCCTAGGCCTAGGTTGGTTCACACCCAACTTACTGAACTGTGCCATTATTTAGTTTTGCATGGCTGAGAATTGAGCCGCCAAAGTGGTGACACTATCTACCTCAATCATCCTGATACGCTTCTTCACTATATTTTTGGACATATCCTCATGTCATTCAAGACTACCTTGTGCAATTTGGTTTAGCAAAGTGTACAACTCATCATAAGTTTTCTTTAAAGCTTGACCACCTGCAATTAAATCTAACAAAATTTTTATTGTATGGTCAAGAGCTTAAATTAATGAATGATCTAGTTCCTCATTCGTCTATTGGTGGTGCGATCAATCCTTGAGAAGAGATTTTTATCTCTCTCATAAATGATATAAGTTCTCATTCGAATTTTTCTTATAACTCAAAATCTCACTACATAACCTTGTTGTCTTGACAAATGAGGAGAATCAAATGAGGAATTTCTTTGTTGGATCATCCCATGTAGTGATAGAGTTTGAAAGTTCTTCCTTTAACCATCTCTTTAGTTCCCCCAAAAGTATGAAGGGGAAGAGAGTGAGCCTCACATAGTCTATAGAGACTCCAATGGGTATAAAGGTGTCATTGATCTCTAAAATATTTTAGAGATGGACTTGGGGATCCTTATATGACAAGCCTATGAATTGCCCACTGATGTGCAATAGTTACACCATGTTCTGTTTGAGCTTGAATCAACCTCCAGGTTTTGATCTGCAGATGGCAGAGGCAGCATTAGTAGCAAGTAGAATTTTCACTTTGCGAACTACCTTGCGGGATAGTTGATCTTTAGACATTGATGCAGGAATATCTTTTTCTGATTGAATTTGTGGTATACGATAGAGAAGTACTACTTCTCTTTTAACTGATGTAAGAGTCGCTCAGGTTTAGGATATGGGTCAACCAAATCCCTTCCCCTTGCCAGCTTACTAGATATTTAGACCTGTTCCTGTAAATTCAGATGCTATGATCAAGTCGTTGACACTTAAAAAATAAAATATCAAAACTAACAATTAGATGGTTACCAATTTTCAAGTACCCAATGCCAAAACTTGTTGCATTCTAGAGCACACATGATGTTCCATGGAAACATGGCATATTCGATGCTTAAAATAAAGAATTTATGCTTGGACTTAGGTTATCTAATTGGATATGATGTGGTTTTGTGTGTTGTTGCAGATGAAACAGGTTATCATTGGTGTTGGAATGAAAAGTGGAATAAAAAGTTGTGAATAAGTTGAAGTCTGGTCTGCCTAAGAGTCGTTAAGTCATTATATGACTTGCAGCCTAACTCGTTAATAAGATAATGGAAAAGGTGAAGCTGAGAAACCAAGTAAAGAGTGGCTACGACTAGTGACTACGACTTGTAAGATGTGGCTATGAGTCATGGAGAATAATTATAGAGTGAGCAAAATCAAAGTCAAAGTCCAGAGGTGAAGTCATATAAGACTACAAGTCATAAGGTCAGACTCTGAAACGTAGTGGAAAATCATACAGAGACCACTGTTCAAAGCCCTGAATTTCAATGCTCAAGTGATAACAAGTGAAGATCACGAGTCGTAAGGACTCACTACAACTCATGGTGATGAGTTGTAAAGACAACAGTAGCCTGAAGCCTGGGAGATAAAAGTTCATTGGAATGTTGAAGATAAGATAATGACGACTCGTAAAGTGATGTTATAAGTCGTAATGACTATCGACTTAATTTTTGTATTCCATTTTTATTAGGATTTCTTTATTATTTTGAGTACTATAAATGTCTTAGGGTTATTCCTTTATTAGTTACACACTTTTACATTACTTTTGATTTACTTTTGATACTTTTAGCATACTTTGATCATTGAGATTTTGTTATTGATATTTTGGATTTATATTCAGTTGGAGACTTTGGAGTCTCTCTTTCATTATCGTGTAATTAATTACATGTGTTCTTTGTTGATTATCATGGATTGTGGCATGAGCATGCGCGGCTAATTTCTTATCAGCTTTGCATGCAGAGCAAGAGGGTTAGGTAGATTGAGTACGATAATCTTACATAGTTGAAGCCAGGGGGAACACAGTCCTAGTGTTCATCTTTTATTGTTTACAAACTCAAGCATTCAAGTTTTGTTACTTGTTACTTTTGACTTCAAATTCCTTCTATTTACTTGTTTGTATTGCTGGTGGATTTTGTCATGTTTGAGATATTGTTCAACGTTTACCCTGTGGGTCTGACCCCAACCTAGTTTGGTTCACTATATTTGACATCAACTGCAGCATACTTCTTTGGAGGTTAGTTTTTGGGCAACATTATATTTTGGCATCATTGCCAGGGAAGACAGTGTAAATTGTTGATTGAAGTTGGTAAAGTTCACGAGTTTTATTTTTTGTTCTTGGTATACACCAGTGTATGCCAAATACTAAGAATAGAGGCATTCTTTTACTCCCATTAGATCCAGAGCCCAAAAAAATTCTTCAAATACCATGAAGGATGTCAGAGCAAGTTCATGATGGTGTTCCTGCTGGGGTTCTACATCCTCAGTGTACCTCCCCCACTGCTGATCCACAGAAAGTTTCCAATAGACAGATGGAGAATTTATTAACAGAGATAATTGAAGAGTAAAAAGCAACTGAGGAGGCCCGTTTGGCTCAATAAGCACATTTGGATCTACCAATACTGGTAGAAGATCGTGGAGCACCACTAGATACAAATCATAACAGAGGGCGAGATGGGAAACCTAGAGTAGTACCAGGATATCAGTATCTACCATTGTATGATGAAGATGAAGACATGGGTTATGTAAAGCCTGCTGATACTGGAGCTATTGCTCCACCTTCCTAACCCTCGAATGTAGAGTTTAATATTACCAGCACAATGATTCAACTATTAAATTTAAAAGGTGTAATCTCGGGGGAAGCAATAAATGATGTAAACATGCACCTAGCTAATTTTACGGGGATATGCATCTCATATATCATTCTTGGGGTGGATCAGGAAGCATTGAGATTATGATTATTCCTCTTTTTTTCACTGACTGGTGAAGCATAATTATGGTTGAGAGAACTTCCTAGAGGTTGAATCACTACTTTGCATAAACTACGTAGACAGTTTTTGAATTAATTTTTCCCTCTTGCTAGGATACTGCAGTTGAAAAATATGATCTATAATTTAAGGCAGTTACCTATAGAATCTATGTATGAAGTATGTTTTTTATTCAAAAAGAAGTTGAGCATGGTACCTCATCATAGAATTCCAGGATCAAATTTGTTGGAGATATGCTATAGATCCTTGAATGTTATCTCTAGGGAAATGGCGATACAATTTTTGGAGGTGAACTTATGCATCTATAATAGGAGATGGCCCAAGAGATGTGAGATAAGATCTTTGTCACTAACTGAGGATGTCATACTCAAGAGGCTGATAAAGGAATTGGTATATATGTTATTGGGGTTGCATGTGACTACAGAGCTAGTGATGATACAATAGCACAAGAAGTTTCACTGCTTAAAAATGATATTGGGCTACTTTCAAAACAATTTGTAGTAATGACAGTTGAAAAGGTGAATGTTGTGGGGGCACAAAGATCTACTTCTAGAATGTACGAGTCTGATGCATATGAGGAAGCAAAGTATTTGCATTGCAAAATGGTGGGTTTTCAAGCCAAAGAGCAAAGAAATCAAGGTCCAAAATATTATGGTGAGAGGTACTAAGACAGGATCAGAGAACAAAATGGTGATTGGAGATGCAAGGATGATTATAAAAAGAAGAGTGGCAGATATATCCCACCAGGTAGCTGAGATACTGAATCTAGAATGGAAACAATGTTGTTAAAATTAGTAAAAGTCCAAGAAAGTCAAGAGATCTGTCTTAAGTAGTTTAAGGCAGATCTATCAGATTTGAATTAGAAGGTAAAGTTGCATGCTACTGTGATCAAACAACAGGAGCATCAATTCGGCAAGATGTCGACCATATTAAATAAAAGAAAGTCTAGCACTCTTCCTAGTAATATAGTGTAGAACTCAAAGAATGATAGTCACTACTATGAAGATACTACTAAGAGTGGAAAAACCACCATGGATCCTCTCGTGTCCACTGTGAAGGATCCAAAGAATAATGTTGAGCCTATTTTTGTTGAGGAAACACATGATGTAGAAGAAGATAAATTGCTCGATGTTGAGGATAATATTATGGGTGACAAAGGTAAGGGTAAGGTTGAGGAGCCTATTCATAAGACCATTCCAAGACCTCGACCACTTTATCCTTATAGATTGAAAAAAAGAAGGAGAAAATCAAATATCAAAAGTTTCTATCTATGTTAAAGGAGTTGTCTGTAAACATTCCATTAGCTGAGGCATTGGAGCAAATTCCAAGTTATGCAAAATTGATGAAATATCTGGTTACTAGAAATCGGACTGTAAGCTATAAGCCTACGAATAATGTTCATCATTGTAGTGTTGTAGCTTCTAGATCATTAGTAGAGAAGAAGAAAGACCCTGGAGCCTTTACTATTCCATATACTATTAAGTCTTTAAACTTCGCTCGAGCTTTATGTGATCTGGGAGCAAGCATTAATCTTATGCCACTAGTTGTGTTTAAGAAGTTGGGGTTAGGAGCACCCAAACCAACATCGATGGATTGTTGATGGATAACCAAATGGTGAAAAAGCCGATTCATATTCTATGTGATGCATTGGTAAAAGTGGCATCTTTCATCTTCCCAACCAATTTTGTGATACTTGATTGTGAGGTAGACTTCCAAGTCACTATCATCTTGGCCAGACCCTTCCTAGTTATAGGTAAGGTGTTGGTTGATATGGAATTGGGATAAATGAGGTTTAGAATCAAAGTTGAACAAGTAATCTTTAATGTATGCTAGTCAATGCGACAACCAGATGATATGAAAGTTCTGTGTATGATAAACACCATCGACGATGAAATTAAGGTAGTGACTGTTCCTATCAAAGAAAGGTTGGGTATTGAAGCCTTAGCAACAGTGATTATGAACTTCGACAATGATAGTATTGATGACTATAATAAGATGGTATGTGCACTCTATGGGAGTGGTTCTTATAGTTTTGCACCAAAGAAACTTGATTTAGACATGAAAAATAGAACCACTCCACCTGTTCACCCTTTTATTAAGGAGACACTAATCTTAGAAGTAAAGGCCCTCTCTCTCATTTGTGATATATATTTTTGGGGGTCAATAATACTTTTCTGGTAATTATTGTAGTTGACTTGATGTAGACAGAAGTGGGAGCTTTATTATTAGTGCTATAGAGATTCAATAGGGCCATTGAATGGTCCATTGCATACATTATGGGAATTCTACCAGTTCTTTGTACTTATAAGATCCAACTTAAATCGGATTGTGTTCCAAGTATAGAACATCAGCATCAGCTAAACCTGCCTATGTAGAAGGTAGTAAAGAAAGAGACAATCAAGTGGTTAGATGCTAGCATAGTATATCCCATTGTTGATAGAAAATGGGTCAGCCCGATTCAATGTGTTCTGAGTAAGAGTAGTATTACAGTTATGCCTAATGAGAAGAATGAGCTAGTACCAATGGACTAGTCACAGGATAGAGAGTGTGCATGGATTACAGGATGCTGAATACATGGACTCAGAAGGACCATTTTCCCATGTCATTTATAGACCAGAGCTTGATAGGCTTGCAAGAAGAGGGTGGTAATATTTTGTGGATGATTATTCAGGTTACAACCAAATCACTATTGCACCCGAAGACAAAGAAAAGACAACCTCTACTTGTCCGTATGGGACCTTGCATTCAGGCGGATGTCATTTGGGTTGTGTAATCCTCTAGCCATATTTTAGAGATGTATGATAGCAATCTTCTCTGACATGGTAGAAGACACCATTGAAGTATTCATAGATGATTTTTTGGTAATTTTTTTTATGATTGCGTGGTTCATTTGGAAAATTCTCTTCGTAGATATGATGAATGCAACTTGGTACTTAATTGGGAAAAGTGCCATTTTGTGGTTAAAGAAGGCATTGTACTTGGGCACAAGATTTCAAAAAGGGGTATATAGGTAGACAGAACTAAAACTAAGTGATCGAGAAATTACCTCCACCAATTTTTGTGAAGGGTATTCAAAGCTTTTTAGGACATGCAGGTTTTTACAGGCAATTCATCAAGGATTTCTCGAAGACTGCCAACCCTCTTTGCAAGATTCTTGTGAAAGAGGTGAAGTTTGATTTCAATGAAGCATTCTTGAAGGCTTTTGAATTCCTAAAAGAGAAGTTGATGATGGCTCCTATCATCGTGTCCCCTGACTGGTCCTTGCCATTTGAGATAATATATGATGCAAGAGGAGTGGCCTTAGGTGCTGTCCTAGGTTAAAAAGGATAAAAGATCCTTCATCCCATCTACTATGCCAGCAAGGCATTAAACCCTACTCAAAAGAACTACACAGGAACTGAACAAGAGTTATTAGTAGTGGTTTTTTCCTTTGAGAAATTTTGGTCTTATCTGATTTTGACAAAGGTAATAATGCACACTGATCATGCAGCATTAAGATACTTGATGTCAAAAAAAGATGTAAAGCCTAGATTGATTAGGTGGCTTCTTTTGCTGCAAGAGTTTAATTTTAAGGTCAAGGATAGAATTTAATTTTGAGGTCAAGGATAGAAAAAACACTGAGAATCAGGTTGCAGATCACTTGTCTAGACTTAAAGAGGAAGCAATGTAGAAAGTTAAAAGATGGACATAAAATTGATGATAGTTTCCCAAATGAGCAAGTGTTGGTTGTTTCTCAAGATCTAATTCCATGATTTGCTGATATGCAAATTATCTAGCAAGTGATATAGTCTCAGAAAATCTTTCGTTCCAGCAGAAAAAATATTTATGCATGAGATAAGGATATTTTTCTGGGATGAATCTTACTTATTCTGAATCTGTGCAGATGGGGTTATTCGTAGACGTATCCCTGAAGTGAAGATGATGAGCATCTTTGAGGTTTGTCCCTCTTCACCGGTTAGGGATCACCATGAAGGAACCCACACAGTCCACAAGATCCTTCAATCTGGGTACTACTGGCCTACAATATAGAAGGACGCTCATGACTTTGATTTAGCCCATGACCAATTCCAGTGTCAAGGCAATATCTCTAAGTGCCATGAACTTCCTATGACCCTGATTTTAGAATTGGAATTGTTTAATGTATGGGGTGTGGACTTCATGGGACCCTTTGTGACCTCCTTTGGAATGAAGTATATTCTTGTGGCAGTGGATTATGTGTCAAAATAAGTGGAAGTGATTGCACTCCCCAATAATGAAGGAAGAAGTGTCACTGCCTTTTTGAAGAAGCATATTTTTTCTCGATTTGGCACACCACGTGCAATATTTAGTGATGGCGGGTCATATTTCTGTAATTTCTTGTTTAAAATTTTGCTTGAGAAGTATAGAGTGAAGCATAATGTGGAAATGCCTTACCATCCCCAAACTAGTACATAGGTTGAGGTGTCTAATAGAGAAATAAAGTCCATTTTGACAAAGACTGTGAATGCCAATAGGACTGATTGGTCGTGAAAGTTAGATGATCCATTATGGGCTTACAGAACATCTTTCAAGACTCCTATAGGTGCTTCTCCATATCAGTTAGTGTATGGAAAGGCATGTCACTTGCTTATTGAACTTGAGCACAAAGCACTGTGGGTGTTGAAGAGGTTGAACATTGATTGGTAGGATGCAACAAAGGCATGAATAAGTAATATGAATGAGTTGGATGAATTCCAACTCTGGGCTTATAAGAGTTCTGCACTTTATAAAGAGAAGATGAGGTTGCATCATCATCATAAAATAGAGAAAAGAATATTTGAGGAAGCTGACCAGGTTTTGCTATATAACTCAAGACTTTGCTTGTTTCTAGGCAAGTCGATGTAACGCCTCAAAATTGGGTCCCGAGATGTCACATGGTGCTTAGGGACACAAGTTACCCCCAGCCAACCCTTCTACTGGCATAACTCATAAGCAACTGAATAAAAGTGCAAATATATACAAATTTGCAGAAAATAACTCTTTTCTGAATGTGATAGATACAAAACTGAATTTACAAGATTACAACTCTGCTTTTACAACGAAAACTAAAATTGAATACATCAACTTCTACTGATTGTCTATGAATTCTCTACTAGTATTGACTATAGGTAGCCGGGTCATGACTCCCGACTATTCCACTCAATATGGCTGAATAAAGCAAATACAATATTTCTCAAACTGTATAACTAACTCAAGCCCTTGAATCAAAAAGACTCATCACCTGTTGACTGGAACTGCAAAATGTCTGCATATGGTATGTGTACTACAACTTGTACCTAGATTAAGAGAAGATGTAGCCCACATACGAATATGTGGGTCAGTACCATGGAAATGTACCGAGTATATGGGGGTGTGTGCAAGTTTCAAAAATCAAATATCATAAGTATTCATAGAAAACATGCATGCTATAACAAGTGACTCACGTAGCTTGAATAAAAACATCATAATCATAAAAGAGTAAGATATATCAAATAAAACATGTGAGTCATCATAGTAAGTTCTCAATTCACTTTCATCTCGGTTTTCAAACCATCAAAGAAATCAAATCTCATAACAATTCTCTTTAAAATATAGTATTTCAATCTTTCGAAAAACAATAACTTTCTCATAACCAATTCTTCAAAATAATATATTCCTCTTAGATAGAATGGTACATACACACATATTGGGAGTCTCTCAAAACCGACATAAACCATGTGAGCTACATGGAGTCCAACGTTCTACCCACGTTGATGAGAGTCGCCCTATTCCTTTCCATCAGAGTAGGACCTTAAATTATCAACCCAAACACTAGTGATCACTATGAAAATCAGCTTCAATTTTGGCTCCTATGGGAGCACGTAGTTCTAGGGAAGTACCAAATCCGTTATACCTCCCGATCGGTGCTAAAGACTACTCCCAGACTTAGCTCAGATCTTTTTAAAAGAAAATCCACCATAAAATAGTTCAACAATTCATAACGGGATCCATCATGCTACCCCTTTCATAATGAATCAATAAAAGTGGATTTGTTTTCTCATCTCGGGTTCAAAATCAACCCTTTTTTATGACCTAAAGGTCAAAACTTCTTTATCTTTTCAAATCATTCAAATTCAAGGTATTTCTAACACATGTTTTCTCAAAAACAGCAATCTCAAATAAAGTTCAAAACTCATGTCTCAATATCACATTAAAACTTATCAAGATTCAAGCTTTACATAATAACACATAAATTTAAAATCTAAAAATTTCAGCTTTAAGCATAAAATATCATTGTTCTCATATAATTTCACTTCTAAAATATCGAAAATATCATAATCTCATGAGAATCAATATAGGATGTAAATTCATGCTTTAAATTCATAATAAAACATATAAAACCCATAACTTCGTAAAAGAAAAATATTTTTGGGCACAAGAACAAAAGGGTTTCCTTGATGAAAACCCCACATACCTTGAAGTTGAAGCTTTGGATGAACTATTAACCTTGGGACTCTATTCGTGAAAATAATAGGTGCTTATTGTAGCCATCGGAATGGGGAATTTAAATCTTAAAGAATTATTGAAAAACTACGGTTAAATATTGAGATATCTTGATCTTTAGGTTGAAACCCTTAAGAGTGTTCTTGACCAATTTTTTATGAAAGTGAAAGGATTTTGGATAATTGGGGTTATATCCCGTGTTATAGACATATATAGGGGTGATTTTTGGCACTTGAAAGTGAGGTATGCGGCACACAACCCATGGAAGACCTTAAGGTGTGCGTCGCACACCTTAAGGAAGACTTGTAAGTGTGCCTCGCACTCCCAATCGCACACCCTTACTGCCTCTCACAAAAATGGGCATAACTTTTTGCTCGGGTATTGGATTAAGGAGAAATTAGTATTGTTGTAAAGCTAATTCAATTATCTACAATTTTATAGGTCTTGGGATAAAAATTTCATGTATATTAAGAGTTATACACATTTGAAGTTGACCCTTGTAGAATCGAATGTCAAACTTTGGATGAATCAATTGATCTTAGCTCAACTTTGTTCTAGGTCATTACTATGAACATTTTTCACCTCTAAACTACTCCATAGACTAGGATAATGATCATGAAAAATTCATTCACATGAGAATAACTTGGATTAGATATTAGACGCATAGGAAGGACAGTTAGAATTCGAGCACGAGAATACGGGGTATTACATTAACTCTCCCTTGAGAACATTCGTCCTCGAATATGGATAATTAACATGAAGCACAGAGGAATCTTTGTTTTATGCTATCATGTGCAACTAATAGAAACTGATTCACTGGATCTCAAGAATAATGAGCTACTGAACTAATCTGCAAGTGCATGAATTCTCATGCAAATAACTATATGGCTAAGATAGAAACGAGAGTGTCAACTTATAGTAAGCATTACTTTGCGCTGGATCTGATCTCATGAGAAAAGATGATAGGTTTATGGCATGAAAACTTAGGGTATTACAAACTCCCCCTCGAGGGATCGTTCGTCCCCGAATGATAATAATTCGGTGAGAATACTAGGAAGAGACTGTGACACTACACAGGATTCTTACAAACTGAATCATGACTTAATATCCAAAACTAAAACTGATGCATGAACTGAACTGAATCATTCCAACTTCTATCATGAAACTGAATTCTGAGTTGACTCTACTTTACTTGCTTCAGGGAACTCATACATGTTGAGAGTCGAGGATTCACTTGAAGTGTTCATGATCCATTAATACATATCAAACTGAGAAGCGATAACTTATGCAAGTGTAAATCATGAGAGAACAAGATGAAAAATTGGTATCGTTGTAAAGCTAATTCAATTATCTATGATTTTATAGGTCTTGGGATGAAAAATTCCATGTATATTAAGAGTTATAAACGTTTGAATTTGACCCTTGTAGAATTGAATGTCAAACTTTGGACCAATCAATTGATCTTAGCTCAACTTTGTTCTAGGTCATTGCTATGAACATTTTTCATCTCTAAACTACTCCATAGACTAGGATAATGATCATGAAAAATTTATTCACATGATAATAACTTGGATTAGAGCTTAGACGCATAGGAAGGACGGTTAGAATTCTAGCACAAGAATACGTGGTATTATAGTTGAAGTCGAGGTAGTATGGGCTATTTACTATGGTGAGAGTATATCCATATGGTGTTTTAGAGATGAAGTATGATAGTGAAGCCCCATTCAACATGAATGAGCAAAGGGTAAAGTACTATGTGGATAACACTGAAGAGGTTAAAGTGGTTCTTGAAATGGACCTTAGCAAAGTCTGAGCAACCAAGGCAATTGCGCCGTCCTGTAACATTAAATCAAGCGCTAAACGGAAGGCGACCCATGGGGCTGGTTGGTGAAGTCTGAGTATCGAACTTGTCCATGTCATGTCGCGACATAAAATCAAGCGCTGCGTAGGAGGCAACCCATGTTTTGTACTTAATAAATTATAAGGAAATATTTGTGTTAAGTGTGCAGGGCTGATTATTGCAGGAGTTAACCAACAATTTGTAGAAATCGGGTCATATAGGCTCTTTATGGGTTGTAACCAAACATTATGACTTATGAACAGCAGTCGTAAGGACCTGGAACCCAGATCACTTCTATTTAATTAGTTTCTGGAGTCATTACGACTCTCAAAACGAGTTGTAATATTTTGTTATGACTTATCACCTTGAGTTGTAATGACTCCAGACACAGGTAAGGTTTTAAGTCATTATGGAGGGAGTTCAAGGCCCGCAATTTATGATTACAAATTGTATCTATGACTCATAACTAAGACCAATATTTCAAGCATTGCAGGTCAACCCAGTCCCAAATTATGGTCTAAATAAAAAAAGGCAACCCAATTAGGCTCCCGATGCTCAAATTCTCGAACTCCCTCAATTTCTGCCAATTAGCAAAGCTCATAACCACTCCATATTAACTCAAAAAGCACAAAATAAAAAAATTCCAATCTTCCCAAAGTGTGAAATTCACCAAGATTAGGGCTCAAATTTATTTGTCAAGAAATCCAAAGTTCAAGCAAACAAGTAAGTGTTTTATGCCTAAAAGCTATTTTAACTAAGTTAGTTCCTAACACTAATGCAATATCATTGGATTTCTTGAGTTAACTATGGGTATAAATCATTAATTGGGCTCTATATCCAAGCATTGTGCTATAAGATGTACTATTGGTATTGAAAATGGATTTGATGTGTTGAGTTGTGTTTAGGGATGAATGTGTGAAGTCTTAAGTAGTGTTTAAATGCATAGTGTGTGTGGGATAAAGCATCGGAACCACTCAATTCTATTCCCTTATGTTACAGTAGGTGCAGTCTTACTAATAACTCTGTCACGACCTGAGCTGAGGCCCTGGCCGCAACGAGCATACTGAACCATAAAGGCCTAAGCGTCCTTGTCTATCTGGCAATCATGCACAACATTCATATACTATAAGAAATGAGGAAATATAATAAACATAAATATGGCCAATCTCTTACTTTGATAGAACAATACGTTATTAAGTTCATAACATTCAAAACATATGACACCAGTCTGCGAAATCTCTAACAATATGAAAACCAACACCATTCTAAATACTGGGACAAGGCCCCCAGTCGGACCATAAGCCAAAATAGAAAAAGAATATCCCATAAATCATGCCTTCTAAAATAAGAGAGGCTCACAAACTACAAACTTCTGACAACAACAACTCTACTTCTTAGCGAGAACCCGGCATGTGCCTCAGATCTTGAAATATAGGGGGTCAATACAATCGTACTGGTATGTGAAACAATCCAAAATAGCATTTTATTACACAATATAAGTGAGATCATTTTATAAAACATTAAACATAAGATAAGTAAAATACATGGGCATAACTTTAGAAATTCAAATGCGTTCTTGAAAATCATGACTCAACAACTTGTTATTCCTCTGAGCTAATTGGTACACCCTACAGTCTGTAATTCCATGGGCTATATACAATATGCTCTTGACTCAACGGCTAAGCCTCCAATCCAAGTGTGCTATATGGATTGGAGTTTTAATAAGTTGGTACACCTCCTTACAAGCATACCATGGAATCACCCTTACATGATGTCTATATTGTCCCTATCAAGATAATACCGATATCGGAAATTATGGTTTCCAACGATGAGCCCTAACACTCAAATGCCTTCTTCGAATAACCAATTATCTCTCTTAAGCCCAACTTTTAGTTTTTAGAAAATCATGCTTTCAAAAAAATCAATACTTGTTCTATTAAGGGCATGTCATCACCGGGTATCGTCATTCCCTGACTTGTAAGTCATTCATATCATATTAAATTCACAGCTCATCTCATTCAAATCATGCACATGACCACCCAAGATTTATAACATCACAATAGAGTCATCACTTTGAAATCTCAAGAAAACTTATGCACTTATCCTCTTTTCGCAAGATTCAAAATAAGTGGTGGCCATGATAATTATTCAATCACATGTAACTTTTATTTTTAATTTCAAAGGGTTTAGTTATAAAAGGAAAAATTCCCTTCATCATATCATAAAAAATGTCAAACACCATGATGTTAAGAAACTTACTTTCAGACCTTAGTTCATGCATTCAAAATCACTAACAATACAAATAGACACTATATTTCGTAACAAGAGAGGAAATTCATTGTTCATGCTCTCAATTAAACTTTTCAAAACAATAAACGTATATACATGAGGGATTATAGTTTGATTTCCATGAAAAGGGTTCAACACAATACATAAATATCTATCAAAATGATTTAATAACATGTTTTTTGAAACAATAATCAAAACCCTTAATTTGCAAAATGATTATAAATCATTATATTTGATAAAAATAATAAAATTCATGCCCATAGAGTTTTAGGATAGTCTTACATATCTTATGTTCCTTAGATGAGGAATAGAACCTTAATCTTGACACTTTTCTTGAAAAATTTGGGATTGAAAGGCTTGAATTCCTTGGATTCTTAGAGAAAAGGATTGTGGAATTCATTCTTGGGGAAAGGGAGGGTTTTTAGCGAGTTGATGTTGAAGAAAATCGAAAAATATTACCTGTTTAGGTGATATAAATTGTCCTTTGGATGTTTGGGGTTAAGGGGAAAGGACCAAAGTGCCTCTTGACCCTTAAGGAGTTGAAAACAACATGGGAATGGACCAGGCTACATGCCCTTAGTCCGGGAAAGTAGAGCCCGCGACGCCCACTCCAGTCCAGCGCTTTTAGACCTGTGTCGTGGGCATATCGTGCACCTTTACTGCCTCTCACAAAAATAGCTATAACTTTTCACTCGAGTATTGGATTAAGGCAAAATTGATATCATTGGAAAGCTGACTCAATTATCTACGATTTGGTGGGTCTTGAGTTGAAAATTCCATGTATATCAAAAGTTATACATATTCAAATTAGATCATTGTAGAATCGAATACCAAACTTTAGACGAATCAAAGATTCTTAGCTCAACTTTGCTCTAGGTGGTTTCTATGAACATTTTTCACTTCGAAAGAACTTCCCACACTAGGATAAATATCATGACATATATATTAACAAGGAATCATTGGGTTCGGGTCTATACGCATAGGAACGGCAGTTTAAATTCTAGCCCGAAGGTGCGGGGTATTACATTCTCTCCCCCTTTGGATCATTTATCCCTGAATAATGGGTAGTGACCTTTTTGAAGCTCTAAAGGTGTAGAATAAAGAACGTAATCTCGCATTGAATTTTTTTTTTCCTCAACAAATATGTGAAGGCAAAAATCAAGCTTTATGATAACCCCTAGTGAAATGTGTAAGCACGAACCATGAGGTAATGAGACTTTACATAGGGATGATCTTGCATATGAGTTCTGTGAATCATAATCATCACAAGATAAGGCATGAGTTAATTTAGTGATAATAGGCCTGATTTACATCGGTACAATCATGAGATGAGATTTCGCAGAAGATAGGGATAAAAGAATTCTCTACTTTACATGATACAATGAATAGATTCAAACTTAGAGGCTCTACTCGACTATGCCCCAGCATTAGATAACATACTTCATCACATCCAACTTACGATTCTCCCACACATCTTACCACAAAAGTCCAATTCCCACTATAAAATACTCCCATATTGAAGCCTAACTCGGAGAAAAGAGGTGTTAGCTTAAGTTATGGGACTCCATACTCGACATCCTTTTAAGAAGATTACTTTACCCTATCACTACCATCAAACACCCTCAGGTTTTTAATTTAGGGAAAACAAACCACATAGTACATGGGTTGTGTTTTCATCAATCACAACATTCAAGTCTATCATTACTACACCCACTTCGTGGATCTCCCAACTAAGACCAACAATTTCAATCACTCTCACAAATATTTTCACTACATACACCCTTCCCAACTACTTCAAATAACGAAAGTCCATATTTTTCTTTCTCCCATCACTTATAACCTTAGTTAAGGAAATCACATCAAAATTTTCATATTCAAGAACATCTACTCCCCCCTTCTTAAGTCACTACTACACTTCCATAATTATTATCATACTATCGTTTGGAGTGTCATTGAGGGACTCGAGCATATACATCAATAAAAGGAGTAACACTATTTAATTATACCATATACTTATTGCACTACTCAAAGTGAGATGTGATATAAAGATACAATACAATACAATAGACACGAAGTGCTCTATATATCAAGTGTTTGGATCATAAGTATAGAGTCATTCAGACGTAAACCTACACAACATGGGTTCTTATGACTGGGCACAGTGAGAAACATATGAGCATATATCATAAGCCATATAACATAAAGGCGGAACTCATAAGGTCAACTACTGAGACAAGGATGTCCACTTGAAGCTATTGCTTCTCATTTTCAGAGCTAGGATAGTCATAAGTTTGCATAAACTTTATCACTTTGGCTAAACTCGACATAGAATGAATTAGTGACCTATAGAAACATATTTTCTTAGGTCCAAGCATGATTTGGGACACTGATTTATGGATCATGAACATCATAACATAGAGATTGAATACATGAAAGATAGGATCTACTGAGACATCATTGCTTCTAGTTTGGAGGTTGGAACATTACATGAGTTACATAGAGAACTCAGACCTTAGATGTAGGTAGAACTTGAATATATAAGACACTGGTACAATGACCTATTAAATTGAAGTAGGAGGAATATGCTTGAATAGGAACATGTTTATCATGACTCCTCCCCACAACTTGCCACACTGAGAAAATTTAGGAACTATCTTTATTCACCATCTCCCCATTAGATCAAAGTCACAATCTTAAATTTGAGGACATATCTTCTCATTAAATCTACAAGCACAACACTCAACACAATGGGGTATCACAACACGCATAAAAGCTAAACTTCTACTGATAAACTATACTTTGAAGGCATTGCTTTTCGGGAAATCTAATCTCAACTTTAGCAAGCCTCTGTAACCATTACCCTAAAACTCACACTCTTATGAAATCCACATCCACACTCCTTATCATATAATGAATCATTCTCCACTATGTAACACGCCAATGCTAGACCTCTACTCACATACTTACAATTTTAAAAAAATTTGTAAAACTAAACCAAAGGCACATATTGCCTACCTATATTTTCTGAATTCAGCTATAAAGAACACCATACAACAACTCCTGAGTCTTCCCAATAGATGTAACATCCCAAAAATGGGTCCTGAGACGTTACACAATGCCCAAGACTATGAGTATCCTTAATCTAACCTTGTAAGCTTTCTACTAGATCTGAAGCTCATAATAAAGAAATATAAATATATAATCAAAGCTAAAATGTGGAATTTTGTCTGACCTAAGCTAAATTTATCTGAACATAATATCTAAAAATATTAGACTTAAAAGTTTGGAAAATCAATACTGGAAATTTGAATTATGTCTAGTAGTCTGACAAGCCTCTACTACTAACAACTAAAGAGCCACTGGGACAAACCCCCAGTTGACTTGAACTGTCTGTAAATACTGATCAACTACTCTAATGAACTGAAAAATTAAATAACTAGGTCCCTAAACTATGTGGAATCACCAATTATCGGGATGTAGATGGAGATGATCGAAATCACTCACGCTGCTAAACTTGAGCATCTAAACCTACTTTATGAGACAATGTAGCACATAGACGTATATGTGGATCAATACTTCTGGAATGTACTGAGTATATGAGGGTTGAATGCATAGTAAAATAGTGAGTCAATACAAATATCTTTCTCATAAATACTACATGCTAAGTAATAATGGCTCACTTAGTCTTGAGTAATTGAAAGTTGAAATCATAAATCTAGAATGACAAAACATACTATATAATGGTTGTGAGCCACTACACTTAGTTCTAAATCTGTGCTTGAAATTTGTTTTTCAAATCATACATGCTAAGTATAAAAGGACTCACCTTTGTATCAGTAAATTGAAAGCTAAAATCTATTAGCTAATGACTTATATAAAACAATATCTGAATAAAATCGTGAGCCTTTACACTTAGTTTCTAAAAGCTTTTCTGTATGAACATTCTTCTAACCGACATACACTATGTGAGATATCATAGTGTCCAACATCTAGTTTTCTTATAGGAAAATCTCATATTGGGGAGAGGTGTCATACTCTTACCAAGGAGTATAACCTAAGCTAAGTGATCACATCTGTAACTGTCATCTATATAGAAATAGGAATAATCTAATAATCTGAACCTACGTTGGTTCATAGTTTTGGGGCATGTGAACATACCTAACTTGGTGCTAAATACTACTCCCTTTAATGTATATGCTCATTCTGTAGAAAATTCACTTTTAAAACTAGTATAGGGGTTTATAATGAAAATCTCTTGTGCATTTATTTACTGTAAACTGTAATAAAATTGTAAAGTAGATTCCATATCTAAGTTGACATCAAAAGATCAAATCTTCATTAAAAATCAGAATATAACTAATCATGGGATGCTTAAGAGCATAATCTTCTTGAAATATTAACATTCAAACTAGGGTTTAGTAACCCATGCATCAATTTCATCTCAAATCATCATAAAGTTTATGCTAAATAATGAAAATTTTGATAATTCAATGCTAAATCTAGAAAATAATGTCACACACACAAAATACAAAAGTAGACATGCAATTCAACATCAATATCACTTGTAATCTCAAAATCTTCAAATAGTAATGAGTGGGTATAAACCCTAGACTGAAATTCATATAATTTCATATAAAATTCAACTTTAAAACTAATTTTGGGCACAGGGATGAAAGAATTATCCTTGTTGAAAACCCCACATACCTTAATTGATGAATAATTGAAGAAGCTTGAACCTTGAGTTCCTATTTGTGCTCTTGAAGATTGATTCTTGAAGTTCTTGAATTAGAAATCTGGAATTCTGGGTTATCTTGGAAAAAGAATGGTGGAATTTGGATTTCTTGAGGTTTGAAATTTAAGGCTCTAGGGTTTCTTGGAGAGAAATCTTGTGAATAATGAGCATATAATGCTTAGAATAGGTTTAATTCCTTGTTTTTCACGATTTGAGGGCTTGAGAAATGACTAGGTTGCCCATTGAAAAATTTAATTCGGAACTGGAAATCCCAATTTTACACTCCACCGTGACGCGGTGCCATCGCGGTGGCTTACTGAAAAAGGGACAATTGCCATTTTGGACTTCACCGTGATGCGGTGTCAGTCCCAACAAAAATTCTGGCGCGATACTAGCAAATCGCGGTGAGCTACTGAAAAGGGACGAGTGCCATTTTGGACTTCACCGAGACGCGGCATAATTATGGTGCTTTACTGGAAAATGGACAATTGCAAATCTTCCCTCCATGAAGATGCGCTGCTATCACGTTGAACTACTATTTTCACTAAAAATGCCATAACTTCTCACTCGAGTATCGGATTTAGGCGAAATTGGTATCGTTGGAAAGCTAATTCAATTATCTATAATTTGGTGGGTCTATACTGGAAAATTCTACATGTGTCAAGAGTTATACATTTTTATAGTTAACCCTTGACTCACTAGGAGCTAAATGGGACTAAGAGAAGTACGGGGTATCACAATACATCTCCAAACTACAAACTTCAAGAACACAGACTAGGTACGTCAAACACTTATATACATAAAACTTTATCTAACAACATGTTGCCTGGGGGTTCAGCTTATTCTTATATACCTACGCTCTTATCCGCTTAATGACTCAACCACAATTCATCGTTCTAATACTAGTCCCATGTATATAAATATATCATAATTATCCACTCTTTTTTCCACAAGTTGTCAACCTAGGCTATTGCACACATCGAACCAAGCCTACTACTTACTCCTGCAAAATATGCATCATTAATGTTAAGCTACTATTTTTACCACTACACTCCACATTTAAAGTTCAAGCCTATTCTCTAACAATGCCAATTATATAACACCGATGAAGCAGGTCAAATACTATACTATTCCATCAAATTGGGGAATCAATCCAACTACGCCATTTAACTTAACTACCGGCCATAAGTTTATTCTCTTCGCAACATTACTACCATACCTTAGAATCTACCACACACCTTCTCACATGCAGTACTAGCTTACAACTACTAGAGAAAGACAAACAAGGGGGTTAACTCACATAATAAGGATAGCCGATCTTGATCTTATAATATCACCCATTACCATCTATTAACATAACCTACTTTCTCACATCATATTTACTTACCCATGCATACATTTAGACTACTTTCAAATCCCCTTTACACCAATGAGTCTTTACCCATAACTTATTGACTAAACTACAAATTTCCTTTCTCAACCTATAAATGATTTTTACAACCACCATAACTATCCATTTTAAGATCCTTCCCTATTTTGAATCAATAATCATAGCCCGTCACCTCCTTCACAGACTACCATCCAATCTATAAATATTTCTACCACAGTAGTCTATCACTATAAAATGGAAACACATCCCTCAATCAACGGTTATGCAACTAAACTAGCTTTTTTATGCAAAAGTCACCCTCATTCTGACTTTTAAGCTTGTGAAATCATATCACTAATGTCTAGACCATCTTATAGCTCAAGGTTATGACATTTTATCACATACTACTACTCGGATGGAAATAATGTTCCAATATTCTACCACACATCATTACCCTTAAGTATGATATTTGAAATAAGGATTTTATAAAAAAGGACTGAATACACTCCATACCTCAGGCTCAAACGGACGATTGATATAGGTAGGTGTATAAGCATAAATCAATACACTTTAAAGAACTTATGGACTTCTCTCAAGTCCACGTGAAATTTCATAATCTTTTATGACTCAAGTATAAAGGACCATCTCATTTAGACTCTAAGATTTTGCACTTGAATTGACTTAACAATTAGACACAGTTAATAAAATCAAAGTAAAGAAGGAATCTGTATAACTTCCAAATAGACAACACAATGGCACAATCTAGAACATGAAGAAAAAAGAGACATTTCAAAACGCCTATGTCGTTTCCTCATTATAAGTATAGCACGCAACATACCCATAAAAAGGACTCAACCTGATGTGATTTTGTAGAAACCCTGGATCATGAACCGTGCTTTGATACCAAATTTATCACAACCCGAGCCAAGGCCCTGTCCGCAATAAGGATCCCGAACCATAAAGGCCCGAGCACCCTTGTCTATCTAGCAATCATACACAATATTTCTATACTATAAACAAATACGGAAAAGATAATAAATGAAAATATGGTCAATCTCCTACTTTGACTAAATAATACGACATTAAGTTCATAACATTCAAAATACATAACACCGGTCTACGAAATCTCTAACAATATAAAAACCAACATCATTCTAAAAATAGTGACATGGCCCCCAGTTGAACAATAAGCTAAAATTAAACAATAATATCCCACAAATCAGTCCTTCTGAAATAAGGGAGGCTCACCAACCACAAACTTCTAACAATAACAACTCTACTGCTTAGCGTAACCCCGGGTTGTGCCTTAGATCTTAAAAAATAGGGGTTAATACAATTGTATTGGTATGTGAAACAATCCAAAATAGCATTTATTATGCAATATAGGTGAGAGCATTTTATAAAATATTACACATAAGATAAGTAAAACACATGGGCATAACTTTAAAAATTCAAATGTTTTCTTGAAAATCATGACTCAACACCTTGTTATTCCCCTAAGCTAATCGGTACACCCTACAATTAGTAATTCAAAGGGCTATATGGAATCTGTTCTCGACTCGGCAGCCAAGCCTCCAATCCAAGTGTGCCGCAAGGATTAGAGTTTTAATAAGTTGGTACACCCCCTTACAAGTATACTGTGGTATCACCCTTACATGGCATCCAAATTATTCCCCTTTCAGGATAATACCCGTATCGGCAGCTATTGTTTCCAATAATGAGCCTTTACACTCAAACGCCTTCTTCAGGTAACCAATTAGCTCTCTTAAGCCCAACTTTTAGTTCTTAGAAAATCATGATTTCAAAATAATCAATACTTATTCTTTTAAGGGCATGTCATCACCAGGTGTCGTCATACCTAACTTGCAAGTCATTCACATCATATCAAATTCACAACCCATCTCATTCAAATCATGTACATGACCACCTATGAATTATAACATCACAATAGATTCATCATTTTGAAATCTCAAGAAAACTTATGCAATTATCCTCTTTTCACAAGATTCAAAACAAGTGGTGGCCATGATAATTATTCAATCACATGTAACTCTTCTTTTTAATTTCAAAGGGTTTAGCTATAACAAGAAAACTCCCCCTCATAATATCATAAAACCTGTCAAACACCATGATGTTAAGAAACTTACTTTTAGACCTTAGTTCATGCATTCAAAATCACTAACAATACAAATAGACACTATATTTTGTAACAAGAGAGGCAATTCATTGTTCATGCTCTCAATTAAACATTCCAAAATGATAAACATATATACACAAGGGATTATAGTTCGATTTCCACAAAAAAGGTTCAACACAATACATATATTTCCATCAAAATGATTTAATAACATGCTTTTCAAAAAAAAATAATCAAAACCCTCAATTTGCAACATAATTATAAATCATTATATTTGATAAAAATAAAAAATCCATGCCCATGGAGTTTAAGGATAGTCCCACATACCTTATGTTCCTTAGATGAGGAATAGAACCTTAATCTTGACACTTTTCTTGGGAAATTTTTGGATTGAAAGTCTTGAATTCCTTGGATTCTTAGAGAAAAGGATTTTGAATTTTGTTCTTGGGGAAAGGGAGGGTTTTTGGTGAGTTGATGTTGAAGAATATGGGCAAATATTTCTCCTTTGGGTGATATAATTGTCCTTTGGACGTTTGGGGTTGAGGGGAAAGGACCAAAGTGCCCCTTGACCCTTAAGGAGTTGAAAACATTATGGGAATGGACCAACCAGCGCGCCCTTAGTATAGGGGAGTAGATCCTGTGACGCCCGCTCCAATCTGGCGCTCTAAGCCCTGCGGCACATGCTTATTGCGCGCCCTCACTGCCTCTCACAAAAATGGCTATAACTTTTTGCTCGGGTATCGGATTAAGGCGAAATTAATATCGTTGGAAGGATGACTCAATTATCTATGATTTGGTGGGTCTTGAGTTGAAAAATTCCATGTATATAAAAATTTATACACATTCAAAGTAGACCCTTGTAGAATCAAAAACCAAACTTTGGACGAATCAAAGATTCTTAGCTCAACTTTGCTCTAAGTGATTTCTATGAGCATTTTCACTTTGAAAGCACTTCCCACACTAGGATAAAGATCATCACACATATATTAATAAGGAATCATTGGGTTTAGGTCTATATACATGGGAATGGTGGTTTAAATTCTAGCTTGAAAGTGTGGGGTGTTACAGACTCGTACTGACACTTAACGAGTTATTACAACACTCGTAATCATTGATAATATGAAGGTTCAGATAAGAATAGGTTCTGGTAACTTTACAAATCACCCAAACGAGTCGTAGTTAATCCTTACAATGCGTATTGGGAGTCATAAAGACTGGTAAATTTATGCATAGCATGATATATTTCTGGCCAGCTTACAAGTGTTGGTGATGAGTTGTAAACTAACATTACAACTCATTAGGAGGACTCATAACCTAACCAGCAAACATTAATTTATACATTGTCCACCTTATGACTTGTCTAAATGAGTTATACCCAGTGACTATGACTCGTACCCCTCAGTCGTAATGAGTCTAGTAAAGGTACAATAACAGTAAATTTTCTTTTTTTTCTTTTTTCTTCATAGAAGTTACTAATTGGTCTTATGCAAATAGGTTCAAATGGCTCCAAAAGGTGACTTATCATCCAAGTAAACTCTAAAGAAGAGCACCAGGAAACAAACCTACCCTGAAGTCTGATTACCAATTGAGAAACAAGGACACCGATGAATGAAGCAGTGACCTCATAGAATACACATTGAAAGGAAAGGCAGACCCAATAGAGAAACTACCTTAAGGAAAAAAATAGTCGTAGAGGATGACACACCTCCAAGAGGGACAATAATAAAAAATCCCAACACTTCTCCACCACACTCACCATCATCTTCTAATAACAACAATAAGGTTGATGATGATGAAGATAAAAATTATGATGGAGCTGGTGAGGAAGAATCGAGGAAGAGGCTGAGAGTGAGAGAGAAGAGCATGTTACCCCCATTGATGTTCAGCCACCACCACCAACCCAAGTTTAATTATCTATTAAAACTGCTCTGGTGCCCATCGTTGAACGGTGAGGGTACCACAAAATACAGAATACGTATAATGAGGGGATAGAAGAAAATCTAGCCACGAAAAAAATAAGAAGAGGGTTATATCTGGAGAGGAGATTAACTTCAGCAGGCATGTCTGGATTACCTGATTTAGAGACCCAATTCCAATAATATCGATTTCAGTAGATGACCATAGCTCCAGACAAATTCAGTCACATACTAGTGCTGGATTTCTATGCAGCCTACAAAGGGGAGCTAAAGAGGCAATACCCACAGGGAAAATTATGGAAAAATGGTGATCTATACCTCCCTGACTATTTGTGGAGTTTGAGTGATCATTTCTTCGTGAATAATCTCAAGATTCTTGTACGGACTTGATTTCCAACCACCGATGAATACTGCTAAAATTGAATATTGCATGGAGAAAATGCATAAAATAACAAGAAAACAACTATGTAAGGTAGATAAGCTAATATAATTTTGATGGATAGCAAGTCTGATTGATATAAATGGAGAGGAAGCAATTTGGGTAATTGGTGGTTCGGGAGTGAATTCTCAGCAGATTTCCAAGAACATACTGAATTTTGAGGCAAAAGCGTGGTGAACTCTGGACCGACATAGATTATGTCACACAATTGGGGATAATATGTTGAGTCTAGTCCACACAGCATTGATAGTAGGATTCATGGTAGGGTATGAGTTTGACGTTGCACAATTTATCACCAGAGTGATACGAGATCAAGCTATAGGTACTGATGTCATTTTTACATTCCTATGCTTGTTGATTTGGATTTTTTAGAAGTAAGGATATAGGTATTTCTAGACGTGGATCAATTCATTGAACCAAGGAACACCACAGATTTGGGGCTAATTTGGAATGTTGCAAATCCCATGACTAGGCGGACAAAATAAGGAGCATTGATATTGGCTGAGATACTGCAGACCAGAGATACCCAGGGTACCACTACTGCTAGATTTACCGAGGTAGATGACACTCATCCTGAAGATGGGACAGTTGAGATCCAATATTCTGATGCAGTGGGTATATCCAGTACTTCGACCCCTGCACAGACTGAGGCACCACGTCCTTTCATATCCATATCAGTTCCGGTAAGATACATGGTCATTCCACAGGCTATGTGGAATGAGGTTATAAAAAGATTAAGCACACTGGAGAAAAAGGTATGGTTGATGAAGTCAGGAATAAAACCCTGGGTTAATAAGAGACTAGATGAACAAAACACAAGGGTATAGAAGAAGTTGGATGCTTTCAATATGAGGCTCACTCACTAGCTTGGAGGTGCTCAAGCTCCTGATTTAGCAGGAATTAAGGCAGAAATTGCCGAATCGTGCAAGTTGCTGAATGAGTTGCACGAGAGGCCAGTTTTTCCCATGCCAGTTATAGAGGAGATTTAGTCGAATAAAGAGGTCAAAGATGTTGATGTGCTGTGGAAACATGGTACATTTAATGCTTAAAACAAAGAATTTATGCTTGTACTTAGGTTATATTGGTGGATATGATATGGTTTTGTGTGTTGTTGCAGGTGAAATAGGTTACCATCGGTGTTGGAATGAAAAGTGAAAGAAAAAGTTGTGAATAAGTTAAATTCTGGTCTGCCTACAAGCTGTCAAGTCATCATACGACTCATAGCCTGACTCATTAACAAGACAGTGACAAAAGTAAAGCTGAGAAACCAAGTAAAGAGTGACTACGACTAGTGACTACAACTTGTAAGATGTGGCTATGAGTCGTGAAGAACAATCGTAGAGTAAGAAAAAGCAAAGTCAAAGTCCAGAGGTGAAGTCATAAAAGACTACGAGTCATAAGGTCAGACTATGACTCATAGTGGGAAATCATAAAGAGACCAATGTTCAAAGCCCTAAAGTTCAAGGCTCAAGTGATAATGAGTGAATACCATGAGTCATAGTGGTTATAAGTCGTAAAGACAATAGTAGCCTGAATCCTGGGAGATAAAATTTCACTGGAATACTGACGACAAACTGAAGACACTGTAAAGAGATGTTAAGAGTCATAACGATCACTGACTTACTTTTCCTATTCTATTTTTATTAGGATTTCTTTATTGTTTCAAGATACTATAAATACCTTAGGGTTATTCCTTTATCAGGTCACACACTTTTACATTACTTTTGATACTTTTAGCATATACTTTGATCATTGAGATTTTGTTCTTGAGATTTTGGGTTTGTATTCAGTTGGAAACTTTGGATTTTCTCTCTTTCATTATCATACAATTAGTTACATATGTTATTTATTGATTATCATGGATGGTTGCATAAGCATGAGCAGCTCATTTTCTTGACTAAGGTTGTGGGAAACCTGACGGATTAGCTACATAAGGGAAGTAGGAGATTTATCTATTCGACTGTCGTTGTATGTATTGCAATCTTCTTTGTATTTATTGAATCCAAGTTGCTACAGAATCTTAGGGATTGCCTATATTTAGGAACGTCCTCACAAGGGAGTTCAAGATTGGGAAAAAGAGATTACAACAGTGATTCGAGGCTACCAACCCTCGTCTAATAATATCGAGGCTCAAAAGGTGAGAGTTGTATGAGGTTAAAGGCAACAGACAGTAAGGCAACACCCTGAGACTCATAAGGTAAAGGGTGAAATCTATCGATGCGTTCAGCCGATGATTGATAGTACATATTTTGTCAACTTTGCATACAATGCAAAGTATGAGAATCTTAAGTAGTTGTGAAGCAAGGGGGAACACAGTCCTAGTGTTCGTCTTCTATTATTTACAAACTCAAGCATTCAATTTTTGTTACTTGTTACTTTTGACTTCAAATTCCCCCTATTTACTTTTCTAAATTGCTCGTGGATTTTGTCAAGTTTGAGATATTGTTCAATGTTTTTCCTATGGGTTCGACCTCAACCTGGTTTGGGTTACTATATTTGACATCAACCACAACATACTTCTTTGGAGGATAGTTTTTGTGCGACATCAACACACAAGTGTACGTGATCCCCCAAGTAGTAAAGTGGCTTTTTAAAGCAAAGTATCGATCCCACAGGGATTTGGTTCAACAACAATCCAATTCTAGCTTTACTAAAGAAATTGTCACAACCCAAACTGGGGCCCTGGCCGTGACGAGCATTTCAAACTATGAAGGCCCGAAACACCCCTATCTATCGGGTAATCATGACATAATTCATATGATAATAGGATATGCGGAAGATTCACAATATTACGGAAACATGGTCATAAATCAAATGAAATCAACAAAGGGGAAATAATGTCCCATAATATCTATAGACATCTGAACACCCGTGTGCAAAATCTCTACTACATGACTGAAATAAACAACTGTTTAAAAACTGGGCCAAGGCCCCCAGTAGACCCAAAACTACTAAATAATAATTAATCTACCAGACATTAGACCTTCTAAAAGATAGAAGGCTCACCACCCGACTCTGCAGATCTGTCTGAAGAATCTACTAATTATCTGAACCTCTTAACTGTGACTCTGAACCTAGGAAAGAAGGGGGTCAATACAAAAGCACTGGTACACAGAGAAATCCAAAATAAAAATATAACATTTTTACAAAATATAAGTGAGAGCCATTATAAAGCAGTTTTGTATCAAATCATTTGAAAAGCACATGGGCATAATGTAATAATTTTCCAACAATAATGCAATGCAGTTGAGCTAAGTGGAATACCCTACATATAACATTTACACCAACTGTCAAACCTCGGTTGCTGCCGAGATTAGAGTATTAGTGAGGGGAAGACACACAATATCACACAGTAGGGTGTCTCGAGCCAATAAAGTATAGTAGTGCACAAGATCACAAAGCAGGGCTCCTAACCATAGTCCCAATTTGGGAATGACATAAAGTCAGGTACACAAGATCACTTAGCCTGGTACCAAATTCCCATGTCAGCAAACACGGTTTCTAGCGATGAGCCCTTACACTCAAATGCCTCCTTCGGTCCTTCACCTATCGCGTATAAAATCAATGCATTCAACTCTATTTAATTCAATCACATATCTTATTCTGTAGGGTATCGTCATACCCGACTTGCAAGCCATCAATATCTCATCATTAATTCATGCAACCATTATATTCATCATATTTCAACATAATAACCCTCTCCTTGCAAGTCAAAAATCATATCCACTTTCAAAATAGTTCATGTCATGCTTGTCAAGATGATTTCTAACAATTCATATCATATGAAAATTCAAAACAATTTCATATCAAGAGAGGGCTTTCATATAATTCATCCTCTCAAGTTAACATCTTTTGAATCACAAGCATATGCATATATAATATATCAAATTACTTCGGAAATAGGCCTAAAGACCAAATCAATATCATAAAGATGCTTAAAACATGTTTATATTCATAATTTCAAAACCCCCATTTTTAAAATGTGAATTTTTTTAAGCCCATGAGATTTTTGAGATAACTCCACGTACCTCTATATGCAAAAATAATAGGTGCTTCTTGAATCTTATGATCTGGGGATTCCAAATCTCCAGTTTGTTTTGAATTCCCATGATTGAATCTTGAGTTACTAGAGATAATTGGATTGGAATTATAGGGAGGAAACCCTAATTTTTGCTATGGAATAGAGAAAAAAAATGAGATTTTTTCCTTTACTAGGACATATATAGAGGATAGGAATAGGTAGAAAAGACCAAAATACCCTTGAGTGAAATTCTGAAACTGGAGCCCCATTTTTGGCCCCAGCGCGATGCGGAGCTTGGAAAAATGCCAACTATTAAGACCTGAAAGTTTGGCGCGAAGTGGGACTATCGCGGAGGCTTGCTAGAAATTAACGAGTGCCATTTTGCCCTCTAGCACGATGCGTCATGCACTGAAATAGCATTTATCTTATAGCTGAAACTTAAAATATCCATAACTCCTTACCCGATTATCCGATTTCAACAAATCTTCTATCGTTGGAAAGCTTATTCAATTATCTACAATTTCGTATATAGTAGGCCACCCAGATCATCATATACAATGAGTTATGGTTGATTGAAGTTTACCCAAGTTTCGATGCTTACTCAAACTCGAACGATTGGAAATCTTTCAACTCATCCTTGAGTTAGGGGACTTCTATGATCTTAATTTATGCTCAAATAGATTTCCACACTACATAATTGATCAACACAGTAAATTTGCATTGGATTTATGGCTTTTGTAACCTTTATGAGAAGAAATAACGGTTTACGTTCTAGCCCAAAAATATGGGGTGTTACAGAAATTAAACAAGTGCAAGTGAACCAATAACGTTTGAGAATAAAAAATTCAAAAGTAACCATAAATAATTTGATAAAGCAAAGGGTTGGATACAATAATAGGGAGAAATCCAGGTTTAAGACACTACAAACAAATCCTACTTAACTATACTATCTCATTAATTCAGTTAATTATCTTAATTGTTGATTCACGAGGTTGGTAACATAATTAGAGAATGGTCATGCTCTAATATTCTATCTAACTTAGCCCCATAACTATATCATTGAGTGAGGATGCGAGAACTAAGCTAGGTGCACTTGTATTTCATCCCGCATATGAACCAAATGGGGAGAATTAGGTATACTCCTATCCTAAATTCTAATCGTAACTTCAATCCCTTGAATGTATAAGATCCCACTCCACATATCCGATAATCTAATTTATTATTCCTCTTTCGAGCTCACGATAGAAATATAGGTTTATCCTAGGGTTCGCAAATTCATAGAATAGTAAGAACAAGGATATATGAACAACCAATAATGATAATCAACTTAAACAAACTCAATTGAAAGAACAAATATTCTTGTTCTTCACCTCAACCCTAGACGAGGGTGTTTAGCCACTCATGGTTTTACAGCTAATTACAAGAATGAAATCTATGTATAAAAAACAAAAGTAAATTAAGGGAAAGATAAAGAACCCTAATTGTAGACTCTTCTAGTGTATTTTTAGCCTTAAAATTCATCCAAGATTTGTACAATAAGAACAAAGTGTTCTATTTATACTAAGAGGGAGTTTGCCCTTTTTGGTGCCTTGGGTGTGGCACGCCCATGTTGCTCCACATTTAGGGGCGTGTCACTCCCTTAACACAGATTCACACTATTTCAAAAAAGTTGTTTTGTGTCTTAAGATATGGCATGCTCTTATCTCGGAGGCTATAGGGCGCGGCACGCCCATGGCCTCAAAATTTTCAGATTTTGCCATCATTTGTTCCTTCCTTTTGCCTTTGTTTTCCTCACTTTGTGGGTGTCTTTCCAATATCATTAGACCTTGTTATGCTCCCAAAAATTGATCTAAACATCTCACATGATCTCCTGTAATATCAAACACCACTAATTAGTGCATACAACACAATAGAATCCACCGAGATATACTAGAACAACACATAGCTCAAGCTAGTAACACTAGTTATTGGTCTAAACTCTATGTGACTAAACTAATTACAAACTTGTTTTAAACAAACCTTAAACATTATAAACATATGGTTTAACACATAGATGTTTAGTTATACCGTTATCAACCCATTACACACGCAAGAAGTCCTCGAAATTAGGCTAAACAAGCGTAGATTATGACACTTTAGGTGCATAAATTCACAAAAGAATATATGTGTGGTTGTACTGATACTGTACTTAATATATCTCCATTTGGAGATTAGTCATGTTGAAGGTCAGTTGGAGTTTCTATAGGTGCAGCGTCATCTATTCTGCAGCAGCTCCTGCTCCTACTCCCACACGGATGTTGTGTCTAGGGCCATTCCTCCATTTGTTTAGCTCTCTTGTATTGGTTTAGACTAGGTTATGAGAAGTTGTTTAGTATAATTCCAAAATGTATCTTTTCGTGATAAAGTTTTGTTGTTGAAAAAAAACTATTCATGGATTTATTTATGTTTTAAGTTTTAACAATGTCTTATGTAATAATTGAATGGTTGGGTGGTAAGAATGACGTGTTACCTTTTTTAGTAACAAGTTAACTTTGAAGGGTCTATTTTACCTTTAATAAAATGATTTATAATCACACAAGCATCTATGACTTATGTTAGACCACAAGTTTCAAAAGTTCTTTTTGTTTCTTAAACTCACTGCCAAATCAAAGAACTCGTATAAATCGCAATGGAGGGTATCATATATATGAAATGATACTGATATAGGGCAGCCAAACAAAGCCAACATAATTTAGTTAATATATATGGTCCTTTCTATAAAGCTTGATCTAATTCACAGGGATACACGTGCAACCACATGTCCGGATTGGTTTACTATCTAAATAACAGTAAAGACAAAATGTGAGAAAAGGAAAAGTTAAGGACACGATCATCTCAAATTGTTCGTTACACAAAATGAGTCTTGTTTCATTATCTAACGATAAATTTAATGATACGATACAATAAAATTTAAGCAATAATTAAAATAAACATTATAGCTAAACTAATTAACAACATATACAATAGGTAACAATCATCCAAAACTTCGGTACCTTTAAATAATGATAAAGTTGTTGTGTGACTTATAAGTCATAAGTTCGAGCAAGCAATTACTACAATAGGTAGCAACCATCATACATAGACACAATGATAAAGTTTTCATATGACCTAAAGGCCACGTGTTCGAGAAGGCAATTACTACAAAGGGTAAAAACCATCCAAAACTTTTGTATATTGAAGCAATGATAAAGTTATCATATGACTTGTAGGTCATGAGTTTGAGCAAGCAATTACTACGACAAGTAACAACCATCCAAAACTTTGGAAATTTTAAGCAATGATTGTTGTTTGACTTATAGGTCATGAGTTTGAGCAAAAAATTACTACAATATATAAGTACATTGAACCGATGATAAAGTTGTCATGTGACCTATAAGTCAAGAGTTCGAGTAAACAATTATTACAATAGGTAAAAACCATTAAACACAGTGATACATAAAAGTAATGACAAATTATCGAACAATATATAAATCACGAGTTTGACAAAGCAATTACTAAGTCATGAATTTTAAGCAAGCAATTACTAGATCACGAGTTCGCGCAAGTAAGGAGATGCTAGTTTCAGCTCCACTTGAGGGCTGAAATTGGCCTTGTTTCGGCACTTTTGAGCGCCATTTGTACCTCTTCAACGATGAAATTTTTTACTCCAATATTTCTACCCTGGACTTCAACCTGGGCACCAAATAGTTGTAGTATTTGGACTATTTATTCTCCTTGGGTTTGAACTCTCTTCTCAAACAAAACACCTTTGGATCTGCAATTGAAGCCCATACTTATATGTTATGATTCTAGTTGAATTTCTTCAACTATATTTAGATTTGTAATTATTTTTTCCTTGCATATATAATCTTGAAGTAAGAATATATTGTTTTCACTTTTTCATATGGTGGAAGACGTACAGTATTTTCCCCCATCCCCGTCCCCAACTCCTAATTAATGGTTTTTGGATGAAAAATAGGGAATATGAACTGATACTAACATGGGGAAAGCCAATAAAGTCAGCATAATGTATTCATCATTATATATATGTCCTTTTGTACAAAGTTTAATCTAATATTGATTTTGTTTTAATAATAAAATCTTCTAATTGAATTTGCAGATAATATTTATTTAACATTTTTCTAACTGAATTTGCAGGTTTTCCATATCTCACATACATGTTTTAATTTATTTGTGTGGTTCAGAGAGTCTGAATTAATTCACAGGAATAAAAGTGCACCCACGTACGTGTACATATTGGTTCAGAAAGTTTGAACTGGTTCACAGGGACGCACGTGTATCCATATATTAGTTAAATAATAAAATAAAGACAAAATGAGATTTAAAAAAAGGCAGCTACACAATCACAATAAATCAATTCATATACAAAATGATATTTTTTGTTGTTACCTAACGACGTAGGTAATGATGATATACAATAAATTTTAACAAACAGTCAAAATAAATTTTGTATTCAAACTAATAACATAATATAATAAAATAGGTAACCATCCAAAACTTCGGTTCATTGAAAAAATGATAAAGTTATCGTATGACATCTAGGTCACAAGTTCGGGTAAGTAGTTACTACAGTAGGTAGCAACCAATCAAAATATTTGTATATTGAAACTAGGGGTGGGCATGGTATGATATATACTGAATACCATATCAAAAATAAAAAAATTTATATCGTGGTATGGATGTTATGGTATTTGGTAGAAATTTTAAATTATTTTGGTATTTGATATGGTATTTGGTATTTATGCAATAAATACTGAAATACTGTATATCGCACCAAAGTTTTTAAATTATATACAAAATTCATATATATTATATTTTAAGATTATTAAATATATTTATACATTATCTATTAGCCAATTGAACATAAAAGTAACTTTTATTCAGAAATAAAATTTTTGGAAGCTTATTATTTAGAAGTACTATGCTTAAGTTTAGATAATGTTGTTCAGAGTTTGCATTTTAGACTACTCAATCCTAATTTAAATGTTCTTTTTGTATAATTGATTGACAAAGATAGTTGTTAGTTTGATATGATTGAGATGTTTTTGAAGTTTAAAGTTATAGATTTTTTTATATGAATATATGTAAGTTGAAATCAAATAAAGTATAGTTACGGAATCACCATACCGTAAAATATCGAAACCGAATTTAAAAATATCGAACCATACTGAATTAATTTGGTATGGTAATGGTATTGTTCTTTTAGATATCGAAAACCGAAGTTACCGTACCGAAGTTTAAAATATTGTACCGCACCTTACCATGCCCACCCCTGATTGAAACAATGATAAAGTTGTCATATGACTTAAAGGTCACGAGTTAGAGCGAGCACTTTCTACAGTAGGTAAAGCAAATCGTCCCGAACGTTGGTACATTGAGGCAACGATAAAGTTGTCATGTGAATTATAGGTAGAGTTCGAGCAAGCAATTATTACAATAGGTAACAACCATCCAAAATTTTGGTACATTAAGCAATGGTAAAGTTTTGATGTGACTGATAGGCCACAAGTTCGAGCAAGCAATTACTGCAAAAGATAATAGCCCTCTAAAACTTTGGAATGTTAAGGTCATGATAAAGTTGTTATGTGACTTATAATCATGAGTTCGGGCAGTAATTATTACAATAGGTAACAACCATGAAAAAGTTGATACATTAAAGCATTGAAAATTTATTGAATGACTTATAAGTCACGAGTTCGAGCAAGCAATTCCTAAGTCACGAGTTTGAGCTAGCAATTAATATGTCACAAATTTAAACAAGCAATAACTAGCTCACGAGTTTGAGCAAGCAAGGAGATGTTGGTTTCAGCTCCACTAAAGGCCTAAAATTGGCCTCCTAGTGGGCTGATTTGGGGCACTTTTGGGTGTCACTTTGTACCTCTTGAAGGCTGAATTTCGGACCCAATTATTTCTACTCTTGGACTTCAACTTGGGCCACAAGCTAGTTGTAGCAAATTACAGGAAGTGACAAACTTAAAGACCATAATTACAATAAATAGCAATACTTTCACAAAATTATATTTTGTAGCAAAAATAGCATTTTTTTTGCCCATAAATTTTAAACACGTGTGTTTCACTACCTCTCTCCTATTTTCACTCCATTACTTTATCTCTCTCTTATCTTACCATATTTTTTTAAATTGTGCTTATTTTTCAGATTTCATTCTAATTTCTTACCCGTTTATCAATCTTTTTCACATTGTTGATAAATATCATGCTCCATCAAATAAGGTAACTATCAAATTACAGTTATTCATATTATCTCTTCCACATTCTATAAATTTTGTATTTTTTATTTTTTTTGTTCAACATTGTTCTTGCGATTTTTCTTTGGAGTTTTGTTAATTTTTTATTGTGAGATTATGGAGGATTAAAACAAGATAAGATCTTAAATTTGTTTCTACGCCTATTCAATCGAAGAAAGCAGTGACCATAGAACAGGTGAGATCGAAGCATCGTAATAATCCGTAGAAGATTACGAAAATTATGAAACAAAAAGGAATGAGAAACCTTCATCTCCAATTTCCACAAAATGCAAAGATCTGAGAAAAAGAGAAAGTTAAAGAAAATGGGAGAATCAAGTAAAATTTCAAGCCATGTCGGTCAAAATTCTTCTAAATACGATTTCAAAGAAGATAAAGTCGAAGAGATATATGTATTTGTAATTTTATTAGCTTATGGGTCATGTGCAGTATATGTATTTTTTATATACATATGGTTATGTTGATATATATTTTTAGAGGGTAACATATATATTTTTTAGTACTTTTTTAATGTTCATGATATGTATTATGTATTTTTTAGTTTAGTTATATGTATATGTATATAGTTGTAGTTGTTACTGTTTAAGATATGCATTTGAATTTTATTGTTTTATATGAGTCACCTTTGTATTTCGCAAATACATAAGAAGATATATAGAATAGTTATGTTTGTTACTATTTAGTATGAATCTGATATGTATTTCATAACTACATATCAGAGTTATATTTGTATTTTTTGTATGGTAATACACATATGAATTAGGCATGTATTCTGTAAATACATATGTAGAGTTATATGTATTTTTTTGTAATGTAATAATTATTATGTAAAAGAAAACATATGCATACTATGTATTTTGTATTATTTGTTTTGTGAAAAGTACATGTAATAAAGATTTATGTCATTATTTTGTTCTATAGGTGCCGCGTGATCAATATATTCATGGCAAGAGTACTTTTCAAGGTTTCCACCACATATAGGATGTCACACAATCAATGATATTGAAGAACGTATTAAGGCGATGTTATCAAAGGAGCAGTACAAGATTTTTCGTTATAAGAATATTTATGGTGTCTATATGAAGAAGAAATATGTAGTTCAAGCGCAATTAGGCAGATGTATTATGTCGCAAATGTATTATAAATTTTTTGGGGGTATATCCATATATTTGTATTTTGTATATACAAATGCATACCATATGTATTTTTGTACGGTGTTGGATTTGTCTTTGAACTGTCCTAGGTCATTCTAGAGGGTAACATATGTATTTATTTGTATTTTTTAGTGTTTAAGTTATGTATCATGTATTTTTTGATTACATATATGTATATGTATATAGTTGTCCTTTTTGTTATAGAGATTGTGTCCTATATGTTTATATATACATATGAGTGAGATATGTATTTCTGTAAATACATATGCAGATATATATATATATATATATATATATATATATATATATATATGTTTTGTACTGTAAATACATATGCAGATCTGTATAGCTATGTATTTTATATATTTTTGAATATGTGTATGTATATAGATATTTTTTCTTTAAAAATAAAAGTTAGAAATAGAAGAGTAAAAACGAAAAAAAATTCAAAAAAAAAAAGAAAGAGAAATAGAAACTAGAAATAGAAGTGTAAAAGTAAAAGAAACAAAAAATAGAAAAAAGAAGAAGAAAACAAAAATATGAAAAGAAAAATAAAAATATGATAGAGGAAAAAAATAAAAGAAAAAAAAATAAGAAGGAAAAAAAAAGAGAAATAGAAGAGAGAAAATAAAGTGGAAATAAAAAATAAAAAAAAATCAAAATAAAATGATAAAAAAAATAAGATGAAAAAAAAACTAATAAGAAAAAAAAGTTAGAGATATATGAGGGTGAAAAAGAGAAAAAAAATAGTAATAATGTTTTATTTCGAAATTTTGAAGATAATAATTTTCAGAATTGAGTTTGATTTGAAAAAGGAATCTACTAATTAAAGAATAATATGAGAAATGAAAAAAAACGAAAAAGAAAATAGATAAAGAAAAAAAAAGAAGAGAAATATAAGAGAGAAAATAAATTGGAAAGCAAAAATGAAAAAAAGAGGGTAAAAAGAAACTAACCAAAAAATAAATCATAGATATAAGAGAGTGAAAGAGAGAAAAAAATAATAATGATGTTTTATTTTAAAATTTTGAAGATTACAAAGATAACAATTTTCAGACTTGAGTTTTAATTTTAATAAGAATTAGGAGAAATTAAAGAAATGGTTTATTTTTTTAGTTTTAACATAATGTATTTAATACAGTTAACAGAGTTAGAGTGAATTTTGAACTTTTCTAACATGACATATAAATGTTTTTTTTTTAAAATAGATATATATATATATATATATACATATATATATACATACATAAATATATATGCATACACACACACACACACACACATATATATATATATATAATTTCTTTCTTTGATTTGTTATATATAGTCTATAGCACCTTTTCATTCTGAAAATTAAATAACCATAAAGAAAAATAAAGGAGATAAATTATCTGAGTAAAAATAAATTTATAAGGAGATAACTGATAGATTATATGTGCTTGATATTTTTTGCAATCAATCATATGAAAAATATTCTCATATGATTATATTACTACCGCACATTGTCATATGCTATTCATTCTCATTAAAAAATATCAATATTATGTGCTTAATTAAAATAACAAATACAACATATTTGATGTATTCCCACAAAGTGAGGTTTGGGATATGTTCAATTAAAATGTATCATAAAAATTATAACAGACTAACAAGATGATTCATTCATTTATTCTTTGACTAATTTCTAATATAGTAATGTCATATATTTTTAGGGGCATTAATAGCCAATACTATGAGAAATATACCATTGGTAATATAACTTTCAACCGTGATAAAATATTAGAAAATTACTATTAGCAAAGAATAATGTGTTATAACATTAAGATAGTTGTAAAAGAGTATATATTTAATTCACATAGTTAAATTAATTAGAAACTGACAAAAAAATATACACAAAAACGGAAACATGAACTAATAATAATAATAAGAAGAAGATCAAAGTTAATTGAGTAAAATTTGCTAATTGAGCTTTCTAATACGTTGATTAGGAGAGTTTTATAATTTAATATTTGCTAAATAAAAGCGAGTTATATATGTGATCAAGCATCTTTGTTCAAAATAAAGAAATAAAATAAAGAAGAAAATAATATTAATTTAAATCAAAATAATACACTAATAAATCTTTAAAATATTTGTAAATCTTTCAAACTTCTATGCTACACCAAACTACTATGATCATTTTCTTAATGAATCTTTCAAGACAATTGAACTTCCTTCTTCATCTTGATGAACTCGTACAAAACTAATGGGAACATCTCTTTGATGAACCTTTGAAGAATATTAAAAACATCATCTTTTTTATGTCATCTCTTTTGATTATTAGCACATGATAGATGAAAAAGACGAAGAAGAAAATCAAAAAAGGAGAAAAATAACTAAATAACCATACAATAATGAAGACAATGAAAATTTGCACTCAACAACTCCATAGATGATTGTTATTTATAGATTGGATAATCCAAAAGAATTAGGTAAAAGGGAGTTTGGAGACATATTATTTAAGTAGAGAATACAAATAGATAGAAGTTTTTTTGTAACTCACTAGATTTAATTAGAATAGTAAATATGATTGATCTTTTTGATTTAATAAATAAATTGATTAATGAAAAGAATGAAGAAAAAAGCCCCCAGAAAAGAGAAAAAAGAATATTTGGATTAGTAAATATTTAGACTTTTAAAGTGTACAATAAAAAATATGAATAGGTGGAATAGTAATTTTTGATACATTTATGTTTTAACCATATATATATATATATATATATATATATATATATATATATATGCATGTATTATTGATTTTTGAGCTTTAAAAAATAATTTTAAATTTTTTCTTGCATATTTAATATGATTAAGAGAGTTTTAAGGAGCAATATGATTAAGAGAGTTTTAAGGAGCAATTTTTAATTATTTTATTTTTTTAAATAACACATAAATGAGAAAATTTTAACAACATTGATAATGAAAGTTATTTAATATGACTCTCTTTAATGTTGTGTATAATGTTAAGGTGAATTTTTAATCTTTTAAAATAAAAAAAATGGTCAAAAAAATCACAAAAAAGATAAATGACAATACAGGCTTCTAAGACATGCCACATAGGATGGATTAAAATCCTCCTTTATATATACATATTGATTAATTTTTGAACACGTATGTTGCACGTGTATCTCATGTTAATTTATATAAACGATTTAAAATGAAATTCATTAGAGAAAAATATAAGTGTCAATTGTTGAAAAGTGAATATATTCGACATATATTTATTATTATGCCAAAATCATAGGGGTAATAAAAATTGCTTTCAAATTATGAATGTGAAAATATCTTTTATTTTTTCAAAGGTGAAAGCTGAAATTAAGGAGAAAAAATATTATTTTTAATATTTCTGGATTATAGGGTAGTGAACTGAATAAGTAGAAACCCTCTTTGAGCTGAACTCATAAATAGTTCAAAAAAAAGTGTAAATCAAAATATTACAAAGATAGCAAATTAATAAAGAAAAGCAAATCAATGAAGTTAACTTATGAAAATACATTACAAAATAAAGCATGTATAGCTACAGAATAAGTCGTAGCTAAGTATGAAAATTTTCATGGCTAAACACTTTAGCCACAATTTTTTTCTTCCGTAGTATTCGTAGCAAGAAGCGGCGAAAGTAAAAGTTAGTTACAGACTTTACATGGTTGGCGGTTAAGGAGTAATACTTACAGCTACAAAAGATATTGTATTATAGCCGTGATAGTAAAAAGTTCTTACTACGGATTATATACCTATAGCAACAAGTTTTACCTTGTTGCCACAATAAATAAAATTTATAGCAATGTTTATATATGGCAACAATATGTTCTGTTGTGACAAAAGACTTGATTTGTTTGCTATGAAAATTTAAAAAATTGTGGCTATTTTACATTTTAATTTCCTAATAATAATATTTGTATTTAGTTAAGAATTAAAAAATCTATAGCTATAAACTAAAATATTTTCCACAAATATTTTTATAAATAGCTAAAATTTTATTCTTTCTACTACGAAATATATAAACTATAGCTAATTTTTTTTTATTAAAAATGAAAATGTATAGCCACATTTTTAATAATATATAGGTTGTGGCTAAACTATAATATTTATTTCTATAAATTGAAGAATTCAACCATAGGCACTATTAATCAAAGAACTCCTTAATATGACTTAAAAAATTAAAAATTACATATTATTAAAGAATTTTTCACTAGCTTTGTTCGTCATAGAAGTTACATAAAGTAGTTACGAATTCATTTTGGAGATTCCAAAATAATTGTCAAGTTACATATAATTATATTTTATAATTGTAAGAATAGTTACAATATACAATTCTTTTCAGACACAATCTTATTTGAGTTCAAAGCAGCATAGTCTTACTCTATCTCTCCTACCAAGGTCTTCAAGTGCACCTTAACTTGATCAACATTCATCGTAATTTGTCATTTATCTGCTTCTTTTTCATTAATATGCCTATCAATAATGATAAAATATATTAGCAACAAGAAAATCAAGACCAACTATATATCTATATTTATAATATATTAAAAGTGTGAAGACTCTTAGAAAAGTGATTTGAACTTTTTGTCCTTCATTAAAAGTTTCTCCTTTAGACAAAATCGTCTTTTCACTATTTTTCTTAAATTATTATTTAATTATATTTATAATATTGTCTCCTAAAATATATGGGATCAGAAGTTTAAAATATATGGTAAGACTTTTTCTTAAATTAAAAGTCCTAAAGTATAAGATAAAAGATAATTTTAATCAATCATAGTTTACCTTAAATAAAAATTATATTTTATTATAATTATACTCACTATAAATATTAGCAGTAGTGTATTGTCTCATTTTTTGGCAAAAGAAATACGTAGGAGTATATTTGGCAAAATTAAAAAGTTGTCATTACATTTAACAAACTAAATCGCTATGGTAACAATTATACATTCAGTAGAGTCCTCATATATTGTCTTACTTTTGAAAAATAAAAATTATTATTACTTTTGACCAACTATCATAAAATTATATTTTTGGCAAAATAAAAATTATCTTATGTTTTGTAAATAAAAAACTGTCGCTGAAAATAATTTTTTGATAGATAAAAACTAACATGAGAGTCCTTTTTGTTATAAATAGGAGTCCTTTTTTCCTTTTGATAATCAATGGATGATATTCTAATACAAATTATATTGGAGTCTAAAATTAAGTTTTTTTTTTTTAATTTATGAATAATCCTTTCATAAAATGTAATGCTACGAGTAGCCCCAAGCTAACCCTTTGAGCCATTTTCATTCAGTTCAACACAAATCAACGGGGTTTCCATAAATAACCCTCAAATATAAACAGAGTAATCATCATCCAAGAATAAAAGAATTTCAAAAAAATAACAAAATACGAATTATTAGTCAACTCCCAACATCTATACTAGTCTGACAAGTCTCTAAGAAAATCAATAAAACCGACGAGCCATTGAGACATGCCCCAACTGACTCACACTCAGTTATCAAATGTAAACGATTCCGTGAAACCAACATCAGACATCACGTCCTCGGAACATGAGGACTCACCACAACAGAGGATGTAAAATAGCGTGCCCGAAGAATCACTTTTGAACCTGGAATTGAGCACCTGAACCTATATTCCGAGAAAATGCAGCCCACATCCGAAGATGTGGGTCAGTATCATGGAAAAGAATCGAGTATATGGGGGTGTATGCATTTGTATAAATATCATCATCATAAATATTTATAAGAAATATGCAGGATGTATGAAAGACTCACATAGCCCGAAGAAAATCATCATAATCATGAGAGGATGAAATAAGTACAATAACACATGTGAGTCATCATATAATTTGTCAATCACTTTCAGTTCATCAATAATATCAATTCTCATAATGTAAATATCATTTAAATCTTTCGAAAGAATAACTTTCACAATTCCACTTTCAAATCACTTCACCATTCACCATAGACACAAGGAAACACACACACACTGGGAAATCCTATAACCGACATAAACCATGTGAGCTACATAGAGTCCAACATACAAGCCACGTTGGGGAGAGCCTTCCTATCCTTGCCATCGGAGTAGGACTATCGATATCAAATCCACACAAACTAGTGATCACTATATAAATCAGCCTCAGGCTTACTCCTATGGGGCCACGTAGTTCTAGGGAAGTAAGGTCACTTTATACCTCCCACTCGGTGCTAAAGATTTCTCCCGGACTTAGCTCAGATCATTTCAAAGACATACCACAACAAAACAATTTCAGTAATATATAAATATACATCAGGAGCCATCATGCTTCCCATCTATCAAAATCAACCACGTTGTGGATTTCTTTCACACTCGAGTTCAAAACAACTCCATTAAGACCAAAAGGTCAAACCATTCAAAATATCTCAAATATTCAACATCAACGCGCTTATAACACACACTTTCTCAAAAAAAAAAACATAATTTCCAATGGGGATTCACGACCCAAATATCAAAATCATGAAAAATATCATTCAAGATTCATGCTTTATATCTCCACACACATGTAAATTCATCTTTCAAAATCATAAACATCAAGATTTCATAATAATTATCATAAGCTATGGGTTCATGCTTCAAATTCGTAAAAATCAAATAAAAATCATGTCTTTGTAAGAAAATTACTTTTGGGCACAAGAACGAAAGAGAGTTCTTGTTGAAAAACCCCACATACCTTGAATGATGAACTTTAGATCGATACTCATTTTTGGGATGTTAATCGTACCTTTGAATGATGGTTCTTGGAGTTCTTGAACTAGGAACTTGGAATCTTGAATAAATTTGCAGAATTAATGGTGAACTTTGGAGGTTCTTGAAGTTGGATGTAGGATCTTAGGATTTTCTTTTTGAGGGAATTTGATGAAATATAACATATAATGCTTCTAATTGGCTTTAATATAGAGTTTGGATAGATTTTGGGTGAGGTGGAATGATCGAAACGCCTCTAAAAATCAAATAATTCTTGAATCTGTCCTTTGGTGGACTGTTTTGATAATTTGAAGTAGATCAACCATAACGTTTTACTTCGATATCCAAATTGGATGAAACCAATTTCATTAGAAAGGGGACTCTCATATATTTCCGTTGATATATAGTATCTCACCCAGATCATTGTGTATAAGGATTTATGATCGTTTGAAATTGACCCAAAAAATTGGCTTTTGATAGGCTGAAGTAGATCGACCATAACTTTTTGCTTCGATAGACAAATTGGATTAAACCAATTTCATTGGAAAAAGGACTCCCAGAGCTTTCCGTTGATATATAATAGATCACCTAGATCATTATGTACAAGAAGTTATAATCATTTAAAGTTGGAGAAAAAATACGTCAGGCCTCAGTACTTTTTCCTGCACGTTTTACTGTTCACTACTATTCACGGTAGATCGAAATGTTCATAAATCGTCGCTCGGGTGTCCGTTTTGGATGATCCACATATTGTTGGAAATACTATTTGATACTCTATGCAATGGTGGGTCATAATCTAAGACACTCCACACGGAAAATTTATAATTCATTCTAGAAGATAGAACCCAACACGTTTACGCACAAAATTTCAACGAAAAATTTCCCAGGGTATTACATCATCCCCCCTGGAAACATTCGTCCTTGAATGATGCTAGACATGCCAAGATTAGATAGGGAATAGAGCATACAGCTGAAACCATTCGTTAGACTCATCACCACATCGTTTCTCACTTCGAATGCTACATAGAATGCATAAATTCAAGAAACTACAGCTGAACACATAATAAATAACAGCTGAATTTCTGCAACTTTTATCAAAAGTGCATGATTTAGGAAAGAACGGTACCTTCGACCTGATCGAAGTTCGCTAAAAATAGGTGTGGGTACTTGGATCGCATATCCGCCTAAGCTTCCCAAGTTGCACCCTCAACAGATTGGTTTCTCCACAACACCTTGACCAAGGAAACTTTTTTGTTCCTTAGTCTTCGGACACTGAAATCAAGAATCTTAATAGGAATCTCATCAAAAGAAAGATTTTCTTGAATGTCAGCACTCACAGAGAAATCCACTACCACAACATCGCTAATATGCTTTCTAAGCATGGACACATGGAATATTAGATGAACAGAGGACAACTCAGAAGGTAACTCGACCTCATAAGCTACCTTACCAACACGGCTAAGAATTTTGTAAGGACCAACATAACGGGGACTAAGCTTCCCCTTCTTTTCGAATCTCTTCACCCCCTCATGGGTGCAATTTTCAGATACACTAGGTCACCAACTTCAAACTCAAGGTCTCTCCTTCTAACATCCGCATATGACTTCTGACGACCCTACGCAGTTTTCAACCTTTCCTTAATCAACTTAAATTTTTTCATAGCCTCAAATACCGAATCAGGACCACTCACAGCCGCTTCACCCACCTCGAACCAACCTATGGGTGATATACACTTCCTCTCATATAAGGCTTTAAACGGAGCCATGCCAATACTAGAGTGGAAACTGTTACTGTAAGTAAACTTTATCAACGGTAAGTGATCATCCCAGCTTCCCTTAAAGTCAAGTGCACAAGCTCTCAACATATCCTCTAAGGTCTAGATGGTTCGTTCAGCCTGACCATCGATCTGCGGATGAAAAGCAGAACTCAAAAGCACTTGGGTACCAAGACCCTTCTAAAAAGCTTTCCAAAATTGCGAAGTGAACTAAGTACCCCTATCCGAAATGATAGACAAGGGAACTCCATGCAGTCTGACTAGCTCTCGAATATACAATCTAGCATAATCCTCGGCAGTATATGAAGTATGAATAGGCAAAAAATGAGCAGACTTAGTCAACCTATCAACCACAACCCGAATGGAATCATGATGGTGTCGGGAAGGAGGTAAACCAATCACGAAGTCCATATTTATCTCTTCCCACTTCCAGGTGGGAATACTAAACTCTTGCATCATACCACCAGGTTTTTGGTGTTTAACCTTAACCTGTTGGCATGTTGCATACTTAGCTACAAATGCTGCTATATATTTCTTCATGTCACTCCACCAATAGATTTCCCGCAAGTCTCGGTTATCTTGGTGGTACTAGGATGAATCGAATATCGTGCCCCATGTGATTCAGCGATAATCCTCTGTCTCAGATCATCAATATTCGGGACACACAATCTACCCTACAATCTCAACACACCCTCTCCCCCTTGGGAGAAAACCTCTACTTTTTTGTCCTTGACTGACTCCTTCAGTTTGACCAAAAATAGCATCTAAGTATTGCTTTTCCTTCACTTTGAAAACCAAGGAGGATTCGGAACTACTCTGAACCCCTATACTACCTTCAGCAGAGTCAAACAACCTAACCCTCAATCTAGCCAAACGATGTACATCACGAGCCAACTCTTTCCTATCTTCTACCACATACGAAATACTACCCATGGACACTCTACTTAGGGCATCCACCATAATATTGGCCTTGCCCGGATGGTACAGCACACTCATATAATAGTCCTTTAACAATTCTAACCATCGTCTCTGCCTAAGATTCAATTCTCTCTAGTTTAAACACATACTTCATACTCTTATGATTAGTAAAAACATCAACATGGACACCTTACAAATAGTGTCTCCAGATTTTCAAAGCAAACACAACAGCCAACTCAAGGTCATGGGTGGTGTAATTTTTCTCATGGGGTTTCAACTGTCTAGAAGCATAAGCTATCACCTTACCCTTCTGCATTAATACGCAACCCAACCCAACTCTCGAAGTATCACAGTACACCACAAAACCATCAACACCATCAGGCAAAGTCAAAACAAGGGCTAAAGTGAGTCGAGTCTTCAACTCCTGAAAACTCTTCTCACAAGATTTGAACCACAAAAACTTCACTTTATTTTGGGTCAACCGAGTCATAGGAGACGCTATAGAGGAGAAACCCTCAATAAAACAGCAGTAATAGCTAGCTAAACCCAAGAAATTTTGAATATCAGTTGGAGAAATAGGTCTAGGACAATTTCTAACAGCTTCGGTCTTTTGAGGATCAACTCTAATACCCTCGGAAAAAATGATATGACCCAGAAAAGCAACTGATCTTAGCCAAAACTCACACTTACTGAACTTGGCAAACAACTTGTGATCTCTAAGGGTTTGCAAGACAGTTCGAAGATGATCAGAATGTTCATCCTCACTACGGGAGTACACCAGTTGATGAACACTATGACAAACATATCCAGATATGGTCTTAACACTCGATTCATGAGGTCCATGAAAGCTGCTGAGGTATTAGTTAACCCGAAAGACATAACAAGAAACTCAAAATGGCATAACGAGTTCGGAAAGTGATTTTTGAGATGTCACACTCCCTAAATTTGAGTTGATGATAGCCGAAATGAAGGTCTATCTTTGAGAAATAACTTGCACCTTGCAATTGGTCAAACAAATCATCTATTCTCGGAAGGGGGTACTTATTTTTTATGGTGACTTTATTCAGTTGGCGGTAATCAATGCACATACGTAAAGATCCATCTTTCATTCTCACAAACAACACAGGAGCACCCCAAGGAGAAACACTGGGCCTTATGAAACCCTTATCTAGTAGATCTTTGAGTTGCTCTTTCAACTCCTTAAGTTCTGCAGGGGCCATACGGTAAGGAGGAATAGAAATGGGCTGAGTATCGGGAAGAAGATCAATCTTGAACTCTATTTCTCTATCAGGAGGTATCCCTGGGAGATCATCCAAAAAGACATTATAAAACTCATTAACGACGTTAATAGACTGAAGAGTTGAAGTCTCAGACTTAGTGTCTTTGACTCTAACCAAATGGTAAATACACCCCTTGGAAATAAGCTTTCTAGGTTTGAGGTAAGAGATAAAATGACTCTTGGGTGATACAGAATTCCTAAACCACTCAAACATGGATGCGCCTGGAAATTGAAACTTGACCACTCGGGTCCGATAATCAATAGAGGCATAAGAAGAATACAGCTAGTCCATACGTAGAATCATATCAAAATCTACCATGTCTAACTCAATCAGATCAGCCAACAAGACTCTATGAGGAACGGTAACAGGACACCTTTTATACACTTTCTGGGCAACAATCGAATCACCCACTGGGGTAGAAACTAGGATAGGCTCAGGAATAACCTCAGGACTCATTTCAAAATTCACAGCAATCAAAGGTGTAACATATGAGAAACTAGATCCAGGATCCAACAAAGCATACACATCAAACTAAAATATACGAAGCATACCAATAACAACATCGGGGGAGTCCTCCTGTTCCTGGCGGGAAGCGCCAGAATATATTCTATGCTTTACCGTCCCGCCAGGAACAGGAGGACTCCCCCGATG
>NC_061116.1:30171235-30230099 GCF_002878395.1 Capsicum annuum
CTAACTCAATCAGATCAGCCAACAAGACTCTATGAGGAACGGTAACAGGACACCTTTTATACACTTTCTGGGCAACAATCGAATCACCCACTGGGGTAGAAACTAGGATAGGCTCAGGAATAACCTCAGGACTCATTTCAAAATTCACAGCAATCAAAGGTGTAACATATGAGAAACTAGATCCAGGATCCAACAAAGCATACACATCAAACTAAAATATACGAAGCATACCAATAACAACATCGGGGGAGTCCTCCTGTTCCTGGCGGGACGGTAAAGCATAGAATATATTCTGGCGCTTCCCGCCAGCATTGCTAGAAGAGGCGCCCTAAGCTGGGGCTGGGCGAGTCGTTAAAACTGGAGCACTAACAGTCTGAGTCTGGGTCTGAGGGCGATAGTCACGATGCCCTTGTCCATCCTATGGACAATCTCTAACTCTGTGACCTATGTCACCACATCGGAAACAACCCCTCTTCTCACCCCAACACTCACCTAAATGAGCCCTACCACACTTAGGACACAGGGGACGATTTGGCTTACTGCCAATACTGTACTGGGACCTGGATGCATATGACCTGGTACCTTTCTCCTGCCTGCCTCTAGGCAGGGGAGCACTAGCAGATGACGGTGCTAGTATAGAGGAGTGATCCTGATACTGAGGGTGACTTCCTTCCTGCGATCTAGTCTGACCCTGTCCGTGCTGCTCGGACCTAGCTCTCTTATTCTCTTTCATTCCATCTCTCTCCTTAATTTTGTCTACCTCAATCTATTGGGCATGAGTCATCAGCCTAGAAAGATTCATCTCACTATTCAGCATAGCAGACCTACACTCCTTAACTACATAACTAGACACTCCAGTCACAAACTTACTCATATTAGCCCGATTATCAGACACTAAGTCAGGAGAACACTTGGCCAACTGATTGAACTTTAGAAAGTACTCCCTAATAGTCATGGAGCCCTATCGCAGGTTCATAAACTCTTCCACCTTCGCCTCCTTCATCTCCAAAGGGAAAAACTTATCCAGGAATGCATCCTGGAACTCTTGCCGGGATAGCTCCCTCACCTCTACCTTTTCTCCAAGCAACAACCCAGTCATAAGCAAGGTTTTTCAACCTATACGCAGCCAAATCCACACTATGTTCCTCAGATACATGCATCACCTGAGTAATCTTCCGCATCTCCTCTAAAAACAACCATAGATCCTCATCAGACTTGGACCCATAGAATTTTGGTGGATTCATCTGCATGAAGTCACAGATCTTGGCAATAGCTGAATCACCTCCCTTCTGCTGTGAAGCCGGGGCCGGTTTGGCCTGAATATTTACAGTAACAGCTTGGGCCAGCGCCTGAAAGGTTGTCCGAAATTCAGCATGAGACACATTTTCATTCAATGGGTCAGCGGGTTGAGGTTGCTGACCATCATTATTTCTTCTCACTTAACGTGAAGGCATATTTCTAAAAGAGGAGAGCACGAATCAATAGCAGAGAGAGACACTTTAAGCACGATAAACTTCTGAAAGAAAAATCACACTTTTTCCTAAAACGTCTTGTAGTCTCTTGCTCATAGATGTGGAGGGCTACATACCGATGATCAAGACTCTACTTAACGCGGCTTGTAAGACTCCCTAGGACACCTTAAAACCTTAGGCTCTGATACCAAGTTTGTAACGCCCCAAAAAATGGGTCCCGGAACGTGATATAGTACTTGAGGCTACGAGTAGCCCCAAGCTAACCCTTTGAGCCATTTTCATTCAGTTTAACACAAATCAACGGGGTTTCCATAAATAACCCTCAAATATCAACAGTATAATCATCATCCAAGAATAAAAGAATTTTAGAAAGATAACAAAATACGACTTATTAGTCAACTCCCAATATTTATACTAGTTTGACAAGCCTCTAAGAAAATCAATAAAACCAGCGAGCCATTGAGACATTCCCCAACTGACTCATACTCAGTTATCAAATGTAAATGATTTCGTGAAACCAACATCAGACATCACGTCCTCGGAATATGAGGACTCACCACAATAGAGGATGTAGAACAGCGTGCCTGAAGAATCACTGTCGAACCTGAAACTGAGCACCTGAACCTATATTCTAAGAAAATGCAGACCACATCCGAAGATGTGGGTCAGTATTATAGAAAGGAACCGAGTATATGGGGGTGTATGCAGTTATATAAACATCATCATCATAAATATTTATAAGAAATATGCAGGATGTATGAAAGACTCACATAGCCCAAAGAAAATCATCATAGTCATGAGAGGATGAAATAAGTACAATAACACATGTGAGTCATCATATAATTTGTCAATCACTTTCAGTTCATCATGAATATCAATTCTCATAATGTAAATATCATTTAAATCTTTCGAAAGAATAACTTTCACAATTTCACTTTCAAATCACTTCACCATTCACCATAGACATAAGGAAACACACACACACTGGGAGATCCTATAACCGACATAAACCATGTGAGCTGCATGGAGTCCAACGTACAATCCACATTGGGAAGAGCCGTCCTATCCTTGCCATCGGAGTAGGACTATCGATATCAAATCCACACAAACTAGTGATCACTATATAAATCAGCCTCAGGCTCACTCCTACGGGGGCACGTGTTTCTAGGAAAGTAAGGTCGCTTTATACCTCCCACTCAGTGCTAAAGATTTCTCCCGGACTTAGCTCAGATTATTTCAAAGACAATCCATAACAAAACAATTTCAATAATATAAATATACATCGGGAGCCATCATGTTTCCCATCTATCAAAATCAACCACGTTATGGATTAATTTCACACTCGAGTTCAAAACAACTCCATTAAGACCAAAAGGTCTAATCATTCAAAATATCTCAAATATTTAATATCAACGTAATTATAACACACACTTTCTCAAAAAAATATAATTTTCAATGGTTATTCACGACCTAAATATCAAAATCATGATAAATATCATTCAAGATTTATGCTTTATATCTTTACACATGTAAATTAATCTTTTAAAATCATAAACATCAAGATTTCATAATAATCATCATAAGATATGGGTTCATGCTTCAAATTCGTAAAAATCAAATAAAATTCATGCCTTTGTAAAGAAAATTACTTTTGGGCACAAGAACGAAAGAGAGTTCTTGTTGAAAAACCCCACATACCTTGAATGATGAAATTTAGATCGATACTCATTTTTGAGATGTTAATCGTGCCTTTGAATGATGGTTCTTGGAGTTCTTGAACTAGAAACTTGAAATCTTGAATAAATTTGCAGAACTAATGGTGAACTTTGGAGGTTCTTGAAGTTGGATGTAGGGTCTTAGGGTTTTCTTTTTGAGGGAATTTGATGAAATATAACATATAATGCTTCTAATAGGCTTTAATATAGGGTTTGGATAGATTTTGGGTGAGGGGGAATGACCAAAACGCCCCTAAAAATCAAATAATTCTCGAATTTGTCCTTTGGTGGACTGTTTTGATAGTTTGAAGTAGATCAACCATAACGTTTTACTCCGATATCCAAATTAGATGAAACCAATTTCATTAGAAAGAGGACTATCATATATTTCCATTGATATATAGTATCTCACCCAGATTATTGTGTACGAGGAGTTATGGTTGTTTGAAGTTGATCCAAAAATTCACTTTTGGTAGGCTGAAGTAGATCGACCATAACTTTTTGCACCGATAGAAAAATTGGATGAAACTAATTTCATTGGAAAGAAGACTCCCAGATCTTTCCATTGATATATAGTAGATCACCCAGATCATTATGTACAAGGAATTATGATCGTTTAAAGTTGGAGCAAAAATACGTCAGGCCTCAGTACTTTTTCCTGCACGTTTTACTGTTCACTACTATTCACGGTTCGATCGGAATGTTCATAACTCGTCGCTCGGGTGTCTGTTTTGGATGATCCACATATCATTGGAAAGATTATTCGATACTCTACGTAATGGTGGGTCATAATCTAAGACATTCCATACGAAAAATTTATAATTCATTCTAGAAGATAGAACCCAACACGTTTACGCACAAAATTTCAACAAAAAATTTCTCGAGGTATTACATAAAAGGAGTTCTTCTAGGCGGTGATTAAATCTTTACGTAAATAAAAGGCGTGTAGAAATAGTTATTTTGTTCTTTAATTTTTTCGTTTCTTTATCATTATATTTTCAGTTGTGTATTTGGATTGGTAATAAATCATTACATAGAATAACATAGAGTTAACAAGTTTTTATAGTAATTGAATTGTGTTATATGTATAGATATTTATTTTTGCAATCAACGGATGAAACAAGGGTAATATGCTAAAATCCGTTTGTATGATCCTTCGAAATTATTTTTCATCAATTAATTCGGTACTGTTATTTTATTTAAAAATTTTATTCATTCATTTTTTAAAAGATATTATCAATTGTTCAACATATATTTAAAAAGCAGGAAGTGATACCTTTACTTTGCAATATATAGCAATTGAATTATAGCACATAAGATCAAAATGAGGACTTGAAACTTCGATTATTAAATTATTACAGATTTCTGACTTTTTAATAATCACTTCTACTTGGTTTCAAGTTTTAAATTTGTATATTAGTTTGCAAGAATTCATAAATGCATCTATGAGTTTTTAAATTTGATTCTTGACATTATATTTACAATTATAGTTTTGCACCGATAACATTATCCGAACTCTTTTGTTTTGATACTATTAAGTCTCATGCATGTTGATTTTTCTCCTTGGCACCCATAATCTTTCTTGATATTTGAAGAAGAATTTGAATAAGTAATTATAATTAGTCATGGTGCAAAAAGAACAACTAAAGATGGTACAGTCTGTATATTTAAATTATTCTTGACTTTATCACTTGAATTTCATTACAAATCGATATCTATCTATATTATATTAAAGTGCGAAGGAATCTATTTATATTATATTAAAGTGTGAAGGGTTTTACAAATATTGTTAGAACCTTTTGTCTTCATTAAAAGATTCTCTTTTAGATAAAATCATCTTTTTTATTATTTACCTAATAATATTTAATTAATTTAGAACTTCAAACTAACTAAAATCGAATTCTTTCCTCCCCTCTTTTTTAGGACTTCAAATCATGGGTATATAATTTTTTTAAAATAAAAAACCATGACCTCTATCTTATATTAAATAATAAAAGGGAAGCAAAAGTCTACCAAAATTTTAAAAAGGTTCAGTAGACATTTTTTAAAAAAACCTAACATTTGTTTTAGTTTAATTTATTTGAAATTCAAAAAATTCTAATATTGATAAATAATTTATGAAAAAAGTAAAAATATATCATATTTAGATAATTTCTTTACCAAAGAAAAATATTTTGAACTTTCATAAATTGAGAATTCTTCTATAACAATACAATAATATCTAATATGAACATATGAAGTAACATTTATTTATTTTTGTTCTTAAATGATTCTTTGTTGTCAAGAAGTATATTTTTGTAATATTTGATTTACTTTGATGCATTGCTTTCGTAGGTTTCTTTTTCCCCAATTTTGTAGGTATCTTGAATATGAATGATGATAATGATAATACAGACAATTGACGACCAAAATTTTGAGCCATACAAAACATTATGATTATTTTTCTTTTCTAGGATACCAATCGTAATTTAAGAAGTTATCAATGTATTTTTTACCTACCTCAATTGTATCTTAGATATTTACAATTATTATATAACTAATTAAATAAAAAAATTTATTATTTAAGCTAATATCATATTTAATGTAACGTTTAAACCCATTATAGTGAGTGTACATGCGCGAAGCGCGTACACCTAAACTAGTATATATATATATATATGTATATGTAAATGTGTGTGTGCATAGAATCTCAAGGAGAAAATATATATATGTATTATATAATTACTTTTACTAAAGTTTTAATAGATAAAAACAAGTAAAAGTGCGAAGCAACTTAAAATATGCACATGTAGATCTCAAATGTCAATACAACAATAATAACATAATCAGTATAATCTCACGAGTAAAAAATATCAAATTTCAAATCTACTTTTAGAACCCATGTATATAAAAAAGTTACCTTTACATTATCAAAAATATATACAATCTAATGCAATACTTATATTATAAAAACTTATCTCATCTGTTTGAAGAATTTCATGATGTAAGAACCTACAAAAATAAAAAGTTGATAAGCAAAACATTACATATAAAAATTCAAATGAAACAAGAAACTAAGATAAGCAAGGGTGAGGGACAAAAAGGAAGGAGAGGGGGAGAGGGGAAAGGAATTTAGGTGTTTAAAATGATAGGAGGAGTAGGTTATTTGATTAGGTTTTAAAATTTTCAGAGGGAAATTTTGGGCTTTTCTAAATTTTGATTTTTTTGGGGAAATGATTTTGGGGTTTGATTCTAAATGACAAACATTAATTTTTATTTGATTTGGTAGAGTTTAAGAATTTTTTTGTTTTTCCTTTTTCGTTGCCTTTACCTAGTAAGATTTTTGCTTTCTTTTGATAAATTATATTATTAATAGAGTAACTAACAAATTTACTCTAATGAGATAATAATAAATATACACTTTACTTTAAGTTAGTGAAAAAAGTTAACTATTCTATTTGAAATAAATATCATCCCAAAATATACATTTCTTTTCAACTTTTTTGGTCCTACATGATATCGTTAATTTTGTTATCTTTTTCTATTTTGATAAATTTTTAACTTACATTGTTTAATTAAATTTATGATTATTCTTAATTTAATTTCATACTTTAAAATCACACTAAAACATAGTAATTCAAAAATAATAATTATATGGATTTCAATTTAAATGATTTTCTCTATTTCTAAGGAGGGATAAAGTCTCAACTCTTCTTAGACTACACTAGGTATGTTGTTATTGTTGTATATGAATTTAGAGTGATTTATATGAAATAAAATGTCAAGTTTAGTTTAAAATAAAAAATTGTAAAATAAAAAATAAAATTGTCAATACCAAAAAATCTATCTATACAGAATCAGAGAAGAAAAATAATATTGTGATGGCAAGTGTTAGCTACTATAAAATTCAAGTTTGAAAATTATTTTAAGATAGAAATTTTAAACAAAAAAATATCAATTCAATTTTTATTATATTAATAACCTGAATTCAAATTAGTTCTAAAGTGCTTTTTTATGGCGAAGTCATACTTCTACTATATTCGATTATTTCAATTTAATTTGTAAATAAGAATATGAATTTGAATTACTATTTAATTTAAAAGACTTATGAAAAAATTATAGTCAAACCAAAAGGTGTCGCATAACTTGACACAGATGGAGTAAAAAAAAATGTGCATAATTTTTTCGAGGTTGTGGGACCCACTAAACTACACACTTTAGTTAAAAACTCATGATCTTAAAAATAGTTTTTTTTTATTTCTCATCTGGTGTGCGGTACCCGCATTGGAGTCCAACTAATCCAGATCCGCGCTGCGTAAGGCCCCATTCGGGAGAAAGCACTCCGTACCAAACATTTTTTCATACTCAGGACTCGAACCTAACCGTTGGTGGAAAAAATATTCAATTATGACTATTAAAATAACTTGTTTCAAATGTAAAAATAAAAATTACTTAACAACATCATTAAATAATACTAATATAAAGTATTTGTATGACACGTAATGTCACGACCCAAAAACGAAAGTCATGATGACACTTGTCATGGCGTACCTTGACAAGTAAGCCTATCACCCAAACTGATATGAAAAGAGGAAAAGACAAAAATATCCCACAGTAAGGCTTCTAGAACGAAGCCGAACCAAATAAGTAATCATAACAATGCGGAAAGAACTTATCAGAAATATCAATCATTCCCAAATCCAGGTGTCAATAGTGTAATAAGAACTACTAATACAATCCAAGAGTCAAATAAATAACCACAAAGAAATAATAACTGTCTCCGAAGACTAATAAAGACATAACTACTATAGAAAGATAGAGGTGAACTTCAAATGCATAAATGTCCAGCCGCTATGTTGGAAACTCCAATAATCGCACGAGTTAATTAAGCTGAGGCGCACTCGAGCTAGGACCTGCACCGAAAGAATGTAGTAGGCATGAGTACGATCCACTTGTACTCAATAGGTATCTTAGGCCGACCAAGTAAAGTAGTAAATAGAGCATACAAAATATACACTAAGGGCACGACACCTGCAATCAGAAAATATCTCACAACAGTATCCCACACCGCTTGCACTAACAGTTCTAATATATCTCACATATATTGCAACATCACACCAAGATAGAACAAAAGTATGTATTATATCACATATAAGAAGAACAGGGGGGACATGCACATACAAGATCATCAAATACAAGTCAAAAAAGATACGATAAATACATAGATGAAAAGTCAATATGCCAATACAACACAACATAACACAATAAAGTAAGTGCAATGTATATGATGATGATGGTGATGATGATGATGTACAAGGTCGTCACACAACCTCCGAGATCGTCGCACAATCCCCGTATACACCTACAGAGCTAAAGCTTTCCGACATAGGACCCATGGGAGGTTCGTTAAATCGTATACAATCCACATATCTCATATCTTATTTCCGGCATATTCCTCCAAAAAGGTTTTATAAGGTGTTACAATATCTCTTAAAAAGGTGTTGGCAGTGTTTATTAGATATTGTCATGGTGGTACCAATGTTTCATGAATGAGTATGATATAAAGATGTAATGCTCACAACCAATCACAACGAGTATTTCCACAAACAACCACATGATATATTTCCACAATCAACCACAATGATACATTTCCACAACCACATGAGCCAATATCTGCTTATTATTTTCGTATTATCCATGAATTTTTAAATGTCTCATTTGCCAATAAAGTATGAATATAATCACAATACACCAATGGTACCACATTAGCATTTTAACAACACAATACAATTATTCATATGTATTCAAGGCTATCAATATCACATAGGACCCTACATACACATATCATATAATATCTCAATTTTAATAATTACATCACATATAAGCCCCCACACGGGCACAACACATAGATAGATATTTTTTATGATTAGTTCCCACCCTTTACATGCATTTTGTACCATCATTTACTACCAGGTCAGTCTGAAAGAGTTAAGCCATAAACTACCTCGAAAGCTGACAGTGGCCCGCTACACTTGAATTCGCAACCTTACTTTTCACGAATAATATTGAAATCCACTAAGAACATGAAATACGGAATCTACATATCAAAACAAAACCAACGACACCCATATTGACTACTTTTGATTTGGGGTCAAAACGGACCTCCAGAACGGGTTTTCAAAAAAGAAGGAAAAATTCAAAGCTTTACTTCAAAAACATGTTTTTCATATTTTTTAGAAATCTACATCTGAAAACCCAAGTCAAATCGAATAAAAAAACGAGGTTCAAATTGAAGAAAAATCATTTTTAAGCTTTACTGGGTAAAATCTTAGAAATTCGGGTTAAAATCAAGAATCAGAGTTCTTTTGAAGGTTAAATAGATGAAAAACTAGTAATTATAAGATAAAAATATTATTCAAGTAAAAGGAGTGAAATTTGGATTTAAAGTCATGCCCTAAGATTTTGGGGGTTTTGAAAAATTAATCAAAACTTACTAAGAAAAGGGGTGAATTCTTACCCTAAATTCATAATAAAATCAAGAAATGAGTGTTAATCTAGCTTTCCAAGCTTCCACAAAATTTACTTTTAATCTCCTACACTATTTTAAGGTTTAACTCTCAAGAGGTTGATGAAAAATGAGCAAAATAGGCCAAAATGAGGTATTTATATTGCAGAAAAATCTGGTATTGCACCAGATATTTCACTTCAATTTCACCCCGGATTTCAACGGGGTGCCCGGGATTCGTTCGGAGCTTGATATATTATACAAACGAATTATGCAAGTATACTAAATTTGACGTTCCGGACGCGTTAACGATATCAAATTTTCAAAAATAATATCATTTTCACAAAATTGATCCCCGAAATCCTAATTTTCCAAATCGAGGGTCAAAATGAGATTTAAAAGTTGTAAAATCAAGCCAAACATGCTAATACCCTAAAATCAACATTCCGGATATGCTAGCAAAGTCAAATTTTTTATCCGAGATCGTTTCGATCAAATGTGGATCCCATAACTATATTTTCAATTTTTCAACTTTCCGACCAATAGGTCGAAATGAGTTCGGATGCATCGGAACCCAAACCAAAGGCCTGCCTAGACTAAATTCGATATTTCGGAGTTGTTGGCTTAGTCCGTTTAGCCATCTGTTGCACGAATCAAAAGATATTCACATAAATCCAAAATAAGGCTCTCAAAGCCATTAAAAACTACAATATTGCATAAATGATACCAAAATGCATCAAAAATCATGTCAATCACTCCCACACTTTAGAAATACCATAATGCAACTACAGGGAGGAGTTAAACAGTCAAATCACACAAAATCATAATTTTTACATATTTCATCAAATTTTTAGGTCGTTACATCATCCACCACTAAAAATCTAGTTCGTCCTCGAACTAAGGCAAAGAAATACTTGAATCAATGAAAAGCTGGGGATAAGAACTACACATATCAGACTCAACCTCCTAAGTAGCCTCATCTACAGGTCGATGTCGCCACTGAACCTTAACCACAGGGATAACTCTAAAGTGCAACCGCCTAACATCCCTAGCCAAAATGGAAATTGGCTCCTCAACAAAGAACAACCGCTCATCTAACTGAACTGACTCCCAACGAATGACATGACACTCATCAGGAACATAGCAACGAAGCATAGAAACATGAAAACTAGATGAACAACTGATAGAAAAGGGGGCAAAGCCAAGTCATAAGCCACATGACCAACAGTCCGAAAAATCTCAAATAGTCCAATATACCTGGGGTTAAAGCTTGTCCTTCTTCCCAAACCTCATCACACCCTTCATGGGTGAAACTCGAAGAAAAACATTATCACTAACACCAAACCAACCTATTAAGAATGACAACGCCTACCATATAACGCCTCAAAAAGAGCCATATCAAATACTGGAATGGTAACTATTATTAAATGCAAACTCTACTAAAGCAAAATATTGCCCCCACTGGCCACCAAAATCCATCACGCATGCACGAAGCATATCCTCCAAAACCTATATAGTATGTCTGACTGGCATCAATCTGGGCGTGAAATGTTGTGCTAAGATCCACTCGAATACCCAACTCATCCTAAAAAGTCTTTCAAAAGTGAGATGTGAACACACCCCGATAAAAAATAATGGACACCATCACACCATGAAGACGAACAATCTCACAAATGATGATAGGGGCTAACCTTTCAGCACTGAATAAAACTCGAACCGAAATAAAATAAATTGACTTGGTCAATCAATCCACAATAACCCAAGCACTGTCAGAACCATGAGATGTACGAGGCGAACTAGTCATAAAGTTTAATCTTTGAAGTAAACCACCAGGTCTCATATGCTCGACCTTCACCTGCTGGAAACATATGCAATGAGCCACAAAATCCACTATATCTCACCTCATACCACCCCACCAGTAGTGTCATCTCAAATCAAGATACATCTTAATCACAACTGGATGGATAGAATATCTGGAACAATGGGCCTCCTCCAAGATCAACTTAATCCAATCACCACTCTCGACACACAAAATCAGTCCCCAATTCTCAAATCTCCATCTGAATCAAATGAGGGTTCCTTAACATTCCCACTCAACATCATATCTCGAATCAACCTCAATCCAACATCATCAAACTGATGAGCTTGAATCTACTCCATCAAAGAATATCTAGCCTTCATAAATGCCAAAACACGCCTCGATGTCAAAATATTAAGAGTAGCCATCAAGTTTGTCAAAGACTAAACCTCTCCTGAGTCAAAAGACGCACCAAGCTACCAATGCTAGTCGACTTTCAGCTCAAGTCATTGAACCACATTAGCCTTGCCCTGATGGTAGAGAATAGTCAAGTCATAATCCATAAGGAACTCAAGCCAACAACACTGCCTCATATAAAGATCTCGCTGGTAAAAAAGTACTGAATGCTATAATAATCTAATAAGATCTCACAATGGACTTCATGTTTTATGAAGATTTTGACTTTTGAGAGTCGCCAATTAATTTATTAAAGGAATTAACAAACCTTTATCAAGTTGTTTAAACGATCCAAAACAGACAAATCATTTAAATTTGAAAATTTTGAGTAAGCAGATCCTATTAACATTTTAGAAGGTTTAAGGCACCTAAAACATCCACTAACTTGCAGTTATCCGAACTGTTTGAAAACATCTTTTGACTAACTTCAAAAAGATTGATTTGTTCAAATGTGATCGATTTTTTAGCAAAGACTTGTGCAAAATAGATTTAGACAACTTAGTAGGGATTTTAACTAAGACTAAACAAAACTAATACGCAAATAAACACATAAAAGGGGAAAAGGAGGAGAAAGTAAAAGATTAGGCCATTGGGCTCAAATCAATGAGACTTGTCCTAGTCTAATTGGGCTTTCGGCCCATTTCACCTGTCCTAATCTAGTTTTCGAGTCTTTGGCTCGAGTCTTGCTCCACCTGTATTAAATTACAACTTTTTCTTCGAGGCCCAAATGAATAAATAAATAAATAAAATGAATAAATAAAAAGAGACTTTCTAGTCTCTTTGTCGCTTCAAAGATGGGACTTTAATCCATTCTTCTACTTTCGACTCCTAGTACTCATCTGCCATGCGATCAATGTTTGATCTTTCTCTAGGAGTTGACTCGATGGAGGTGATGGGTCTCATTGGCCCGTTATGAATGCAAAGAAAATAAAGTCCACTTGGACCCCAAACAGATTTTTCATGTCAAAGAAAAGAGAAGGATTAGAGTTTATTCGTAATAAAAGTAATTAAATCAATAAATAAATATAAAACACAACTGATCCAAACCAAATAAATTCTTGAACAAGTTCATACTATACATGGAGAAAACTGAAAAGAGGAAGCATGAGGAAAGAATAGGAGATAAAACTAGACATGGAAGCCAACTAAACAATTCGCCATGTAAGCCATCAAAATAAAATTTGCAAATCAATTCACCTTTAACATAAAATTGAGCAAGTATCTTCTTACTTGACTTGAAAATACAATGTTGAATACCAAACAACAAGAAAGCACTGCACAAATTTATTAAAAGATTTCATGCTCAAACAATATTCCTAGAAAACTAGAACCTTTGACTATTTCATGAAAACTTTCAAAACAACAATTCAAATCTAACTCGCAACAAAGTCATAGATAAAAATAATGGCAAGACTATCAACTCCTTTACTGGAAAAATGAGAAATAAAGCAAGATATGAATCATGAACTAACCGATGAGATAAAACAAATCTATAACGCCATCAGTGAGAAAAAGAAGCATCAGACTACATTGAAATCTACATAGATGATTTGATACACAATTCATGGATTAGAGCAGTTTCAGAAATATAGTTTCTTATAACATATCCACATAAGTATTAAACATTCCCTTCAAACAAATGCACTTAAATGTCCAAAAAGTCATTATTACATTATCCCAAAGGCTTCCAACAAGAGTACATAGCAGACACAAACTTCAAATTAGATATAATTAACCAGACTAGATAGAGGGACTACAAGGGCATACTATCTCATCCTTAGACTTTTCTTGACAATCCAAAATGAGTTTTTTAGTAAAAATCTTCCGATGGACTGGTTTATATCACTTCTTAGGCATTAAGAATGACAGAAACTTGGAAGATGGTTTTTTGCTTACAACACCACCAAATGAAGAAGCAATACTCAAACTAAAACAAGCAGTAAATTAGGCCAAGCTAAAACAGGCAGTAAACTAGGCCGAACAGAACAGGTTAAGCTAAAAGAAGCGGTGAATGGAACTAGTGCAGACCAAACACTTAAATTAGAATAGCGAATCGAAGAGGCTAAACAGGAATGCTTATGACAAAGTGTGAATCAGAAAGCTACACAAAATAAGTTAAAGATTAAGTAGAAAATGTCAAGCCTCAACAGGAAACTACAACAAGAGACATTAACGAAAATAATATATTAAGCCTCATCAAACACCAGCTCAAGAATGGAAGGAAAAAAACAACCAGTAGCTAATAAAGAAATATCAAGATGAGTAGTGAATCTTCGGAACCAATACAGGAATCACTCATATTGAGAAAGGGCCAAGAGTTAACTTATAAGCTTAAGAGAAACTAGGATGAAACAACACAATGACACTTTCATCGCAAATAAACCTATGGCGTTCATAGACTCGGCAGCAAACTATTCCCAGCACACAATATCATTGAAACATAACTATAGAACAGCGAGATGAAGCAGAACTAATCGGAACTAAATGTAACAGAACGTTACCTATTTTAGAGCAGCAAAATGCGGCAACGAGCTAACATCGGACTCTATCACCATCGAAGGATTTTTCTGCAACTCCGAAAGCTCCGAACAGTCCCCAACCTTTCTCGAGAAGAAGAAAATTTTATACGAATATACTAGTTTTTTGCTCAAAATGATTTTCACCTTCCGAGACCTATTTTCTTCAGCTCACCGCAGGCTTTTATTGCAGGGAATCGAGGAATCCCTTTTGAAATCCCGTCGATGTGGGGTCCCCAAAATAGAGGGGTGATTTAGGTATTTTCAAGGGGAAAATTTGAATTTCAAAATAAAGGGTAAGATTATGAGCTGGATTTGTACTATTTGCTGAGCTGGGTTGTTGAAATCCGTTGTCACGTTGTCGTTATTAGAGCTAGTTCGGATAGGATTCGCAGGACATGGGTCTAACTGATGGCGGGTCGGAGGTTGCTGGATGGGTCTCACCGGATTTTGTTGTTGTTGATTGATGTTGTAGGCTGTTATTTTATCGATGCTGAAGGTTCTCCTATTGTGTGTTGTTGTTACCCGTTAATGAATAAAAGGGGAGCAAAACATTGGGCCGAGTCATTGATTGGGGATTTGGGCTGTGGGGTCAGGCAAAAGATTGGGTCTGGATTGGTTTTAATTATTGTTGGTCTGGGCTGCGGAAATAAAAGGAAAAATGCGCTGGTTAGATTAGGGATTTAGATCATTTCTTGGGGTTATTTAGAAAATAACCCTGAATAGACAAAGGGTTATTTAAAAATAATTTCAATTTAGGATTTAGCCTATTCTATTTAAATTTTGACGAAATTAAAAGTTAATTGGTCAATTGCATTGCAATTTTGGTCAATTTAGGTTTAATTATGATCATATTTAATAGATTGGTTAAATTAACTTGCGATACGAATTAATACCTCGTTCAATCCCGAGCTTCTTGGTTTAATAAAATCAAACAAATATTTTTCAAATAAATTATTTTCAAGAATAAATTATATTTAGATCAAAATTTTAATCATTTAAATTTACTTCAAGACAAACCTTAATTAAAATCTGATATTTTATAAATAACAGATATTTAAGTAAAAAAAGTATATAATTTCATGTAATTGAGTAAGATAATATATAATTGTTACTTAAAATGACAAACTTACCCAGATAAATACTTTTGAAAAGTTTCTTTATTTAATAGAATAAATGTTGTAATTTAATTGAAAATCGAAGAAACTCGAGACTAAACTTAGTTGTGGAGGGCAAAAATTAGGTGTCAACAACTGCCCCGCCCTTTGGGTAGGGTGGATGCAAGTAATCCTGGGCAAAGTGAGGTTGACATTCCTAATTTTTGTCCGACCACAAATTCAAATCTGGAAGGAGTTGGTTTTCGCACGAGTTGCATGTAGTTATGGACAGAACTCGGTATCAGGTTTCCGACTTATCTAAGGTTACATGAGAATTCAGGCCACTTGTAGTTCATAAAGCTTGATTTAAAGCACGACTTTTAAAAAATTCACCAATTATCTCAATTTTTGGGTTTTTTTATGAAATCAAAATGCTAGAAAATAGAGGGATTTGGGGGGGAGGTTTGAATGCAGTCGAGTTTTTGAAATAGATCCCAGCCTATATATCCCCAAGACTCAGAGAATTAGACTGCTTGTAGTTTGACTCAATCGATAGAAAAGATAGTCTTTTATTTCAGACGATCTTTGGCTTGGGATGAGTGACAAGTTGTTCGGGTTATGAAAAAATGGTTTTTAACCTCTTAACCATGAACGTGGAGCTCTTCACATCCATAGGTAAGAATTTACCTGGACATAATTTCCAAAACTTTAAGTGTGCTGTCACCCGAATTTGAAAGAAAGAGAAGGTTACCCTTGGTATGAGTTTAGAAGTATGCCGAAGGTGAAGCTGAAACTGAAATATCACAAAATAGCCACATGCCTTCTAATAGGGGTATGGTTGGATGGTGGAGGCTATCATCCTTTAGCTCGCGTCCAAAGAGTTTGGCGTCCCTCTTTAGACTATATCCCGTTTTATTGCTAAGAAAGAGTTCCACGTTGTGTTGCGTCCTATCTGGAGTCGTCCGCACCTGTGATTTTGATTTGAGATTTTCATCCTCTCGAATGCTCTCGATAATGTTTCAAATAAAAAGTGTTAGTGCTAAACATAATTCACGAAAGAGGTATATAATCTTTTTTCATAGCTCCATGTAAGTTGTTGCCTGAAGTTATCCTCTCATATACCTGTTTGGAAGGAAATAACTTGCAATAAAATCCACAACAACCTTATCGATTGTTGCATAATTATCTTATTTGTCGAGTGAATATGTCTTTAAAATGAGGTGGCCCTCTTGGACATCGATGGCACTTTATGCAGAACGATCGCTACAACCGTGTAATTTTGTGTTGGTGTGGTAACCTCTTTGGTCACCTATAATGCTTGTCGTATGTGGCATGAAAAAACCTCCGGTTATTGATAATGATTCTTTCCATGTGACCTTCGGGTAAGTCTTGCGCATTTTTTGTATCGATGCAACTTATAGATTTCTCTTGAATCGTCAATCTTTGGATATTCTGATGCATTATTTGGTGTTGGATACGAGGTGTCTTACAGATATCCTTTGAATTGCTAGATTTTAGGTAATCCCGCACATTATCTGACCTTGGATAAGAGATGACTTACAAATATTCCTCCGATCGTTAGCTTTCTGGTATTCCTGCATATCATCCAACCTTGGATACAATATGAGTTATAGATATATCTCAAATTGCTAGTGCTTGGGTAATCCTGCACATAATCGATCTTGGATATGACGTGACTTATAGAGATCCCTCGGACTTATCAATTTTATAATCTCGCATATTCTCGGGTAAGGATTTCCCTACAACTTATGGATAACCTTTGGACTATCAATTCTTTGGTAACCTTGCACACTATCCAGTTAGGATGTTATTATGGCTTACGGATGAACTATGGGCTACCAACTCATAGGTAATCATGCACACTATCTTATTTCAAATAATACGACTTATAGATGACCCTCAGATTGTCAATTTTCTAGGAAATCTAATATATCGTTCGCTTTCAGATAGCGAATTAAAAACCTCCCTTTGAATCATGTGCTTTTATGTATTCAGATGCTGATTCATAATATGATGATATATTCTCGATGTCAGTGTGTGCTATCTCACGTGTTAACAGATATTAGATGCTGATGATATCCTTGATGCCATCGTATGTTATCTTGCGTGTCAACAAATATTAGATACTGATGATATCCTCGATGCCAGCGTATGATATCTTATGCATCATCAGATATTTAATGCAGATAATACCCTTGACACTAGTGTATAATATCTCGAGCGTCATCAGATATTTAATATAGATGATACCCTCGATGCCAGCGTATGATATCTCACGCGTCATAAGATATTTTAATGCAGATGATACCCTCGATGCTAGCGTATGATATCTTGATTGTCATTAAATATTTAATGCAGATGATACCTTCAAAACCAGCGTATGATATCTCACGCGTCATTAGATATTTAATGCATATGATACCCTCAACGCCAGTGTATGATATCTCGCGCGTCATCAGATATTTAATGTAAATGATACCCTCGACGCCAGCATATGATATCTCGCGCGTCATCAGATATTTAATGTAGATGATATCCTCGACGCCAGCGTATGATATCTCGCATGTCAACAAATATTAGATAATGATATCCTCGACGCCAGCGTATGATATCTCGCATGTCAACAAATATTAGATAATGATATCCTCAACGCCAGCGTATGATATCTTGCATGTCAACAGATATTGATGATGATATCTTCTATGCCAGCCAATGATATATCAGTGTCAACAGATATTAGATGATGATGATATCCTCGACGCCAGCGTATGATATCTCGCGTGTCAATAGATATTAGATGATGATATCCTTAACTCCAGCGTATGATATCTCGCATCTCAAGAGATATTAGATGCTGATATCCTCGACGCCAGCGTATAATATCTCGCATGTCAACAGATATTGATGATGATAATATCCTTGATGCCAGTGTATAATATCTCGCTTGTCAACAGATATTAGATGCAATGGCCCTCTCGGCAATGAGATGATATGAAATGGTTCTTACGGTGATTTGAAAATAGTTTCACCTGAGTTCATTTGTCTGCGTCTTGCTTTCTACATGTACCTGTACTCAAGGTAGATAATTAGTAGACACAATATCACTCTCACTGGCGACCAAAGTCAAGCTTTATGATAGTTTAATGACAAATACTGAGCATTATAATTTAAATGGCTTATTCTTCTATTAATCTTCTCTTTTTGAAGAAATGATTAAATAGCAAATCCACCAGATGCAAGTAAATGGGGCAAAACCCTTGTTTAGGGATTACTCAAATACCCTTGCTTCGCTTCAAGGTAAATTTAAGGATGACTTTCTGCTCTTCCTCCTATTGAGTGATCTTTTAATTGTTGTATTTATTGTGCCCACTCTCTTAAATGTACCTGTACTCAAGGTAAATATTTAGTAGACACGAAGTTGCTTTTGCTAGCGACTATTTTTAGAAAAATTCTTACTACAATATTCATAAAGAAGATAAGACTCTTTTGTTTGTCCTTCATGATCTCAAGAAATGAGATAGACAATTCAAAAGATCCTTGATAAATGTGTATTAAACCCATTTTTACGGCTACCCAAAAATACCGTTCTTGAGCTTTTTATGCTTTGGAGTGGCTCATAACTCACTTGGTGGTTTTCTAAAAAAGATTTTTATCTTTGTGTATTGATCCCTGCATCCACAAAAAAATGATTAGTTTTTGAGTGAAACTACTCCGTGTTGATCTTTTTCGATCTTTGGTTTGCTCCTCACTATCTTTTGGGTACTCCGTTATGTTGGGACTTCCACCCCTGACTCCCTTTCCCAATAGATGCCTAGGCAATCACGAAGTAAAATATTTGTAGAGATTTCTAAAAGTAGTCTTAATTTTAGAAAATAGTTTTAATTTTTTTGGGAAAAACCTTAGAAAATCTCTGTCAGTCATGTCATGTACAAGTCCGACAAACGTCTTCCTCTTGGTTCTGACTATATCTGACATTTGACAAAGGATTACTAGGGATTCTGTATTGTTGAGGCTCTCTATCAGAAGTTCTATCATAGCCGGAGATTTAGTCTATCTAGACTTTATCGCAGTTGGTGATTTCCAAAACTTGACTTTGACCTCTGGTACTGGGGATTTGAAATATATTCCAGTATATTAGTGAAAATCTTGAGGACCTCCTCAAAATTTCTGCCCCAATTTAAATTTGTTTGAGACGATCTCAACTCGAGAGGATCCAAAGTCTTTATTGGTCTTCGCTCTCTTTGTTGGTTGATGATCTTCCTCTTGTGAATTTTAAGATTCCTTCTCGAAAATTCTGCCCCAATTTCTAGTTCCTGGGGTTATATGATCGAGCCGTTGGGGCACCTACGTACCCCGTTGAAGCAGTAATCAGGTCAAACATAGTTCAGGACTACGCTAAGGATATATAGAAAAATCTAATGGGTTGATCGAAGTCGACATAGGCCGCCTAAGTATCCCTTTTTGGGAATTCAGGTCATCACGTAGTTCATACATGAAAGGAAAGGATAAATTTTCCTAAGGGGCTGACTGAAGACGACATAGACCGCCTACATATTCCTTTCTTGAAAATTCAAGTTAAATGTAGTCGTACATGAAAGAAAAGGATAAATTTTCCTAAGGGGTTGACCGAAGCCGACATAGGCTGCCTACGTATCCCTTTCTTGGGAATTCAGGTTAAACGTAGTTCGTACATGAAAAGAAAGGATAAATTTTCCTAAGGGGTTGACCGAAGCCGACATAGGCTACCTACGTATCCCTTTCTTGGGAATTCAGTTCAAAAGTAGTTTGTACCAAACTTATCTTCAGGGTTAAATGGCCCTGAATACTATTATCCATCTTACTAAGATAGAAATAAGCACTTCTATGGATGGCATGGCGTTTCCATTACCTTTGTCTTAATAGAACGAAGAATTAATTGTCCAATTTTCTTAGTTATTGTCCTCCTAGTTAACCACCTTGATTTTCTCTAGATTAGGCTTCTTTGATTCTCGAACTCTTTGACTCTTCTATTGACTGTTTTAGGGCTATCATTATCTTACTTTTTGACATGACATGACAATGACAAGTTTTAAGTTATTGTTACACGATGAATGATAGGTCATGAGTGGAGTGGAGGACCAATTCAACAATGTTTCCTTCGATTAATCTTCTATGATCCTGGTTGTCTTGGAAAATTATTCCCTTACATTTTCCATATTCCATTCTGGAGACCATTGCTTACAGGTTTGAAAAATGATTGGTAGAGTCCAGTTTTACTACTAGTCATTTTTATTTTCCTATAACAAAGCTATAGTAAAAAAAGGGATCTCTTATTCATTTTAATCTGGCCATTTTGTGCCAACACAGAGTAGTTTCTATTACCTGCAAAGTAAAAACAACTCAAAGGCAGACGTGTTAGAATCCGTTAGTAGTAAGCAAAGCAAGATGGTAAGGTAGGAAGTAAACACATAGAATTGTTTCTCATCTCATTCAAATTGATCCACGAAGTAATGATGACTCGAGAATTTCAATGAACAGGATTTTACTCAATGATATGGATAGGTGGAATTCATCAGGAAAGCTCAACTTTTTCTTCTTTCCAATATTATCTCTTCTTTAAAAAAAGTGGAGGACAACAGAGTTTTTGAAGATAGAGGCTGGGCTGAAAGGCTGCCTACGTATCTCACGGAGGAGAAATCAAGCCCTACGTAGTTCGAAACTATAATAGCTTTTTCTAATTCTAAAGTCAACTTTCCTAAAATGGTAACAATCATTTTGGAAGTTTTAAGAATGACTGCAGACTTTTCTGAGAAACTCGGGAGACTTGGAGTATGTTTGGTCGGATTTTTGTATAGTGGGGTATATTTTTGCCTAGAGATGTTCTGTGGAAAATGAGATTTGATCAATTCGCCTTTGATTTGAATCAACATAGAACGTATAAGCACATAAGCAGTTATATCATACAAACATATTGTAATAAACGTGCATCCTAATTGGGTGACCCTTTTGAGCCAAGGGTTGACCTAACGTATTTGAAGGAAATATATGTTTTTTAAAACTAATCCATTATCCCCCCAAAACCTTCATAGGTGTACATAAATGGCATAAATGCCTACAAAATTTGCACAAAAGGGATACAATCTTTAGGGAAAGGAAAATAACATAAGAAAAAGAACAATATCCCGCGCAGAGAATAAGAAATACTAGCTCCTGAATGCTCTTCTATCGATCTTCACCCTCTTTGCTTTGTCCATTTTTTATCATTCGAGACATCCGTTGATGATCAAGCGATTTTCGTATAACTGTGCTATAGATGCAACCGTCCAAATTGATCAATTTCTTGCTTGGCTTGCTTCAATTCCTCCCTCAATCGGCCTATAATTGAGGTGTTCTTACACGAAAGTAAGCAAAGCAAGACTTCTCTCGCCCCCAAAGGATAATGGGTTGGATTAAATAAACATATATTTCTTTAACACATAAATATGATTCATTTGTAATTGACTCGGGGTCAATAAACACAAGGCAAGTTTTCTAATGGACCAAATACCCCCTCGGGTATTGGGTCGTACTAGGCTTATGCCTAAAAGGGTTTTGATTTAGCTCTATCCTAGGTGTCTAGAGTGGGTTTGAACCAGGTTTCCAAGAGGACGACTTGGGTTTGGAAATACGAACAACCATCAGACGACTTACGTGCTAATAAACCGTCGTATTTCCAACACCTTATTTGTAATTGAACAACAGGGGCCAGGATATCCACGAAACCCCAAAATAATTTAATAAATCAATACTGAATTATGCTATGAAATGCAATAATTAAATACCGCAAAATTAAAACATATAAATATGTAAACAATTAATCAAAAAACGAAATCAAATATTTAGTTAGAACCTAGTTAAATATCCCCAACAGAGTCAAGATACAGTCAAAACACTCAGTTCATCAACTCCATGAATGCGGCAGGGAAATGGGTCAACCCAAAAAACATGACCAATAACTCATAATGACCTTATCAAGTCCGTAAAGCTGTCTTTGGAATATCCGAAGGTCTAATCCTTAATTGGTAATAACCGAACCTCAAATCAATCTTCAAAAACTCTACAACATCCGAAGCTGATCAAACAAATCATCAACGCAAGAAAGAGGATACTTATTCATAACCATCACCTTATTCAACTGTCGATAGTCAATACATATCCTCATAGACCTATCCTTTTTCTTCACAAACAAGACAGGCGCCCCCAAGGTGAAACACTAGGTCGAATAAATCCCTAATCCAACAACTCCTACAATTGATCCTTCAGTTCCTTCAACTCTGCTGGGGCCATCCTATAAGGAGGAATAGAAATAGGCTTGGTACCCGTCTCTACATCAATACTAAAATTAATATCTCAATCCAAAAATATACTAGACAAGTTCATGGGGAACACATCCATAAATCATGGACAATACGGACAAAATCTAAGGAAGGAGGCAAAATAACACTGGTGTCACGAATATGGGCCAAGTAAAATAAATATCTTCTCTCAACCAATTTACGAGACTGAACAGAAGATATAATCCTCTTAGGATCCGAATAAAGTACACCCTTCCAAGCTATCCTTGTCACATCAGCCAAAGCTAAAGTCACAGTCTTAGAAAAATAATCTAAGATAACATGATAAGGAGCCAACCAATCCATACCTAAAATAACATCAAAATCGATCATATCTAACACAAACAAGTCTACCAAAGTCTCATGCCCAACAAAAGTCACAACATAATATTGGTACACTCGATCCACCACTAAAAAATCACCTACCAAGGTAGATACACGAATAGGCATGGTAAGAGGCTCACTAACAGAATCAAAATCCAAAGCAAAATACAAAAACACATAGGAGAAAGTCGATCCAGGTCAAATAATACAAATGCAGGTCTAAAACAAAAAAGGAAGATACCAGTAATCATAACATTAGAAGTCTATGCCTCAGGTCTGGCAGGTATAACATAACACTAACCATGACTACCAACTGCCTAGGTAGCCCCATGACCACCACCACGGGCTCTACCATCTCTACCTCTTGCACCTTTGGTAGAACCCCTACCCCTCATAGATGAAATAAGAGTAGCTCCAAGCACACGACGAGAACAGTTTTTGGCCACATGGCCAATATCATCACACACATAGAAACCTCTACGATCAGTCTTAATAAGAGAATGCACAACTAGGCCTGAACGGCCATCCTGAACTGCTGAATTAGAAGGTCCAACACCTGAACTCTGTAAGGCTGCTTGCATTGGGCTACATTATCCACAAGAACCACTAAAATCTCTACCATGGAGAGATTAACCTCTAAATTCACAAAAATGATGCACCTTCTTAGTGCCATACTGAGATACATGAAGAATACCCTCTGTCATCTTAGCGTGATCTAATATACTCTGAAAGAAAGCTCTAAGCACAACCATCTGAGACATAGCTAACTAGAGAAAGACATCCAAATCTTTCACAAACTTTTAAGTCTTCTTAGACTCGATGGAATACTATCATAGAAATATCTAGACAAGGAATGGAAGCATACCTCATACTCAACAACTGTCATGGAGCCCTGCTCTAAATGATTAAACTCATCCCGATACGGGATCTCAAACTGAAAGGCACTAATCTCTTTAAGAAAGCCTCAGCAAATTAATCCCAAGTCATCTCAGGAGAATCATGGGGTCTACAACGGATAAGAGACCTCCACCAATCTCTCGCTGCATCTCACAACTGATAAGAGGAATAAGCAACTCCATTCATGCAGAAAGAGTGAAACACAACTCAGAACATAAGGTATGAAAGAACTTCGTATGATAAAGAATAAAATAAAAAAAGTTTTCTAAAGATGTCCTATAGCCTCTCGAAGATAGATACGGACGTCTACATACCAATCTGCGAGACTCTATTAGACATCTCATTCTTAGACCATTGATACCAATGAAACCTGGATGTTCTGATACCAATTTATCACGACCCAAAAACAAGGGTCATGATGGCACTTGTCGCAGCGTACCTTAACAAGTAAGCCTATCCCCCAAACTGATACGAAAAGAGAAAAAGACAGAAATATCCCACGGTAAGGCTTCTAGAACGAAGCTGAATCATATAAGTAATCATAACAATGCAGAAAGAACTTATCAAAAATACCAATCATGCCCAAAATCAGGTGTCAATAGTGTAATAAGAACTACTAATACAATCCAAGAGTCAAATACATCGAAAAATAACTACAAAGGAATAATAATTATCTCCAAATACTAATAAAGACATAACTACTGTAAAAAGATAGAGGTGAACTTTGGACGCATAAATATCCAACCGCTACCTTGGAAGCTCCAATAATCACCCGAGTCAATCAAGATGAGGTGCACTCGAACTAGGATCTGCACTGGCGCAGTAGGCATGAGAATGGTCTACTTGTACTTAGTAGGTATCATAGGCCGACCAAGAAAAGTAATAAATACAGCATACAATATATATACTAAGGACACGACACCTGCAATGAGAAAATACCCCACAAAAGTATGTATTATATCACATATATCACATATACACTAATATATCTCACATTTATTGCAACATCACACCAAGATAGAACAAAAGTACGTATTATATCACATATAAGAATAACAAGGGGGGACATGCATATAAAAGATCAACAAATACAAGTCAAATAGATACGATAAATATATAGATGACAAGTCCATATGCCAATACAACACAACATAACACAATAAAGTAAGTGCAATGTATATGATAATGATGATGATAATGCACGAGGTCATCGCACAACCTCCGAAATCGTCATACAATCCCCGTATACACCTATGGAACTAAAGCTTTCCGACGTAGGACTCATGGGAGGTTCTTCAACCTGTATAAAATCCACATATCTCATATCTCCTTTCCGACATATCCCTCGAAAAAGGTTTTATAAGGTGTTACAATATCTCTTAAAAAGGTGTTGCCAGTATTTATTAGATGTTGTCATGGTGGTACTAATATTTCATGAATGAGTATGATATAAAGATGTAATGCTCACAACCAATCACAACGAGTATTTCCACAAACAACCACGTGATATATTTCCATAATCAACCACAATGATACATTTCCATAACCACATGAGCCAATATCTGCTCATTATTTTCGTATTATCCATGAATTTTTAAATGTCTCATTTGCCAATAAAGTATGAATATAATCACAATACACCAATTGTACCACATTAGCATTTTAACAACACAATACAATGATTCATATGTATTCAAGGCTATCAATATCACATAGGACCCCACACGTTCATACATATTACATAATATCTCAATTTCAATAATTACATCACATATAAACCCCCACACGGACACAACACATAGATAGCCATTTTTCATGATTAGTTCCCACCCTTAATATGCATTTTGTATCATCATTTACTACTCAACCCAGTTTGAAAGAGTTAATCCAAAACCTACTTCAAAAGTCGAAACTGGTCCACTACACTTGAATCCACGACCTTACTTTTTATGAACAATCTCAAACTCTACTAAAAACATTAAATATAGAATCTACGCATCAAAATAAAACCATCGACACCCATATAGATTATTTTTTATTCGAGATCAAAACGGACCCTCCGAATGGGTTTTCGAAAAAGAAAGGAAAATCAGAACTTTATTTCAAAAATATGTTTCCCATATTTTTAAGAATCTACATCTGAAAACTCAAGTCAAATCGAGTAAAAAAATGAGGTTCAAATTGAAGAAAACCCATTTTTAAGCTTTACCGGTAAAATCTAGGAAATCCAAGTTAAAATCAAGATCAGAGTTGTTTTGAAGGTTAAATTGATGAAAAACTAGTAATTATAAGATAAAAACATTATTCAAGTGAAAGAAGTGAAATTTGAGTTTAAAGTCATGCCCTAAGATTTTGGGGATTTTGAGAAATTAATCAAGAAATTACTAAGAAAAAAGGTAAATTCTTACCTTAAATCCGTAATAAAATTAAGAATTAAGTGTTAATCTAGCTTCCCAAGCTACCACAAACTTTACTTTTAAGCTCCCACACTATTTTAGGGTTTAACTCTCAAGAGGTTGATGAAAAATGAGCAAAATAGGCCAAATGAGGTATTTGTATTGCAGAAAAATCTAGTATTTCACCTCGAATTTCGATGGGGTGCCCGAAATTCGTTTGGAGTCCGATATACACAAACGAACTATGCAACCATACTAAATTCGATATTCTGGACGGATAACGATATCAAATTTTCAAAAAATATCATTTTCACAAAATCGACCCCCGAAACTTGAAATCATAATTTTCCAAACTGAGGGTCGAAATGAGATTTAAAAGATGTAAAATCATACCAAATATGCTAACACCCTAAAATCGACATTACGGATCTTTTGGTAAATTTGAATTTTCCATCTGAGGCCGTTTCAATCAAATGTGGGTCTCACACCTATATTTCTAATTTTTTTAACTTTCCGACCAATAGGTCAAAATGAGCTCGGGTGCATCGAAACCCGAAACAAAGGTCTACCTAGCCTAAAATTAGTATTCCAAAGTTGCTGAAGTAGTTCATTCGGCCATCCATCGCACGGATCAAAAGATATACATATAAGTCCAAAATGAGGCTTTCGAAGCCATAAAAAACCACAATATTGTATAAATGATATCAAAATGCATTGGAAATCATGTTAATCACTCGTACACTCCATAAATACCATAATGCAACTACACTTGTTGTGGTGTACCTTGACAAGTAAGCCTATCACCCAAACTGATACAAATAGAGAAAAAGACAGAAATACCCTAAGGTAAGGCTTCTAGAATGAAGCCGAACCATATAAATAATCATAACAATGCGGAAAAAACTTATCCAAAATACCAATTATGCCTAAAACCAGATGTCAATAGTGTAAGAACTACTAATACAATCCAAGAGTCAAATACATCGAAAAATAACCACAAAGGAATAATAACTGTCTCTGAATACTAATAAAGAAATAACTAGTATAGAAAGATAGATGTGAACTTCGGACGCATGAATGTCCAACCGCTACCTTGAGCTCCAACAATTGCTCGAATCAAGTAAGCTGAGGCGCACTCGAGCTAGGACCTGCACCGAAAGAGCGCAGTAGGCATGAGTACGATCCACTTGTACTTAGTAGGTATCATAGGCCGACCAAGAAAAGTAGTAAATAAAGCATACAAATATACACTAAGGGAACGTCACTTGCAATTAGAAAATGTCCCACAACGGTAGCCCACACCGCTTGCACTAACAGTTCAAATATATCTCACATATATTACAAAAACACACAAAGATATAGAACACAGGTATACATTATGTCACATATAAATAGAACAAGAGAGAACAGGTAGATACAAGATCATCAAATACAAGTAAAGTAAAGTTAGACAAATACATAGTTGGCGAGTCAATAAGGCAATACAAAACAACACAAACACAATAAAGTAAGTGCAATGTCTATGATAATGATGATGATGATGATGATGCACGAGGTTGTCGCACAACCTCTGGGATCGTCGCACAATCCCCGTATACACCTACGGAGCTAAAGCATCCCGACGTATGACCCATGAGGGGTTCTTCAACCCATATACAATCCACATATCTCATATCTCTTTTTCGGCATATCCCTCAGAAAGGGTTTTACAAGGTGTTACAATATTTTTAAAAAGGTGTTGCCAGTGTTTCTCAGATGTTGCCACGGTGGTACCAATATTTCATGAATGAGTATGATATGAAGATGTAATGCTCACAACCTATCACAATAAGTATTTCCACAACCAACCACAATGATACATTTCCACAACCACATGAGCCAATATTCACTCGTTCTTTCCCTTTCATCCATGAATTTCCACATGTCTTATATGCCAATAAAGTATGAATATAATTACAATACACCAATGGTATCGCATTAAACAATACAATACAATTGTTCATATGTATTCAAGATTATTAATATCACATAGGACCCCACAAGGTCAAATATATCACATAATATTTTAATTTCGGCAATTACATTATATATAGGCCCCCACACGGGCACAACACGTAGATAGTCATTTTTCATGATTAGTTCCCACCCTTAACATGCATTTTAAACCAACGACGCCCATATTGACTACTTTTAATTCGGGGTCAAAACGGACCCCCAAAATAGGTTTCTGAAAAAAGGGCAAAATCGGAACTTTACTTCAAAAACATGTTCCCCATATATTTAGGAACCTACATCTGAAAATTCAAGTTAAATCAAGTAAAAACGAGGTTCAAATCGAAGAAAAAATTATTTTTGAGTTTTACCGAGTAAAATATTTGAAATCCGGGTTAAAATCCAGAATCGATGTTGTTTTGAAGGTTAAATTGATGAAAAACTAGTAATTATAAGATAAAAGTATTATTCAAGTGAAATGAGTGAAATTTGGGTTTAAAATTATGCCCTAAGATTTTTGGGGTTTTGAGAAATTAATGTAGAAATTACTAAGAAAAGGGTGAATTCTTACCTTAAATCCGTAATATAATCAAGAAATAGGGGTTAATCTAGCTTCCCAAGCTCCCACAAACTTCACTTTTAAGGTCCCAAAATATTTAGGGTTTAACTCTCAAGAGGCAAGATGAAAAATAAGCAAAATGAGCCAAAAAGGGTGAAAAATCTGCTATATATTGCAGATTTTTCTGCAATAACTGGGGATAGGAACTCCGTATATCAGACTCAACCTCCTAAGTAGCCTCATTTATAGATCGATATTGTCACTGGACCTTAACCACAAGGATCACTCTAGAGTGCAATCGCCTAACATCCCTAGCCAAAATGAAAATTGGCTTCTCAACAAAGGACAACCATTGATCTAGCTGACCTGACTCCTAACTAATAATATGAGACTCATTAGGAAAATAGCCGCGAAGCATAGAAACATGAAAAACTTGGATGAACAGTTGATAGATCGGGGAGCAAAGCCAACTCATAAGCCACATTACCAACAGTCTGAAGACTCTCAAATGAACCAATATACTTGGGGCTAAGCTTGCCCCTCTTCCCAAACCTCATCACACCCTTCATGGGTGAAACTCGAAGAAAAACATGATCACCAACACAAAATCTCAAGGCACAAAGTCTACGATCAACATAACACTTCTGCCTACTCCAAGACGCTCTAAGTCTATCCTGAATGACTCGACCTCTATCCAACTACTCATGAAGAAAGTCCGTACCTCGAGGTTTCACCTCTGAAATGTCGAACCAGTCTAATGGGAAGCGACAACGCCAACCATACAATGCCTCAAAAGAAGCCATATCAACACTAAAATGGTAACTATTACTATATACAAACTCTGCTAAAGCCAAATGCTGCTCCCACTGGCCACCAAAATCCATCGCGCATCCGTGAAGTATATCCTCGCAAAACCAAGATAGTCCGCTCTGACTGGCCATCAGTCTGGGGGTGAAATACTGTGCTAAGATCAAACAGAGTACCGAACACATCCTGAAAAGTCTTCCAATAGTGAAATGTGAACACAAAACCTAGATCTAAAATAATGGACACTGGTGCACCATGAAGACGCACAATCTCACGAATGATAATAGGGACTAACTCTCAGCATTAAATGAGACCCGAACCAGAATAAAATGAGCTGATTTGGTCAATCAATCCACGATGACCCAATCACTATTAGAACCATGAAATGTATATGAAAAACTAGTTACAAAGTCTATAGTGATGCATTCCCACTTCCACTCAGGAACGGGCAACCTCTGGAGCAAACCACTAGGTCCAAAATACTCGGCCTTCACCTGCTGACAACATAGGCAACGAGCCACAAAATCTTCTATATCTCGCCCCATACACCCCACAGTAGTGCTGCCATAAATCATGATACATCTTAGTCACACCTGGATAGACAGAATATCTGAAACAATAGGCCTCCCCCAAGATCAACCTAATCCGATCACCACTCTTGGCACACAACTCATCCCCCAATCCTCAAAATTCCATCCAAATTAAGTGAGGCTTCCTTAGCCTCCCCACTCTATACCTTATCTCGAATTAACCTCAATCCAACATCGTAAAACTGATAAGCTCGAGTTTATGCCAAAATATGCCCTGGTGTCGAAGTATCAAGCCTAACCATCTGGTTAGCCAAAGACTGAACCTTTAATGCCAATGGCCTCTCCTGAATCAAAATATGCACCAAGTTACCCATGCTAGTCGACTTTCGGCTCAAGTCATCCGCCATCACATTAGCCTTGCCCTGATAGTAGAGAATAGTCAAGTCATAATCCTTAAGTAACTCAAGCCAACGACATTGCCTTCTAAGAAGATCTTGCTGATAAAGAAGTACCGAAGGCTATGATGATCTGAGAAGATCTCACAATGGAATCCATATAAGTAGTGACCCCAAAAATTTAAGGCAAACACAACTGCGCACAACTCCAAATCATGGGTAAGATAAATCCTCTCATAAGGCTTCAATCTTGACGAGACGCGTACACGATTACCTTGCCCTCCTACATCAACACAACACTTAACCCAACACCTGAAGCATCACAAAAGATAATAACGCCAATACTCTTCTTGGGCAAAGCCAAACTAGGAGCTGAAGTCAATAAATCCTTGAGCTTTTGAAAGCCCGCCTCACAAACATTAGACCACTGAAAAGGAATCTTCTTCTGCATCAACTTGGTCAATGGAGCTGCAATGGAAGAGAAGCCCTTAATAAAACATTAATAATACCCGGCTAAGCCAATAAAACTCAGAATCTTGGTGGGCAAAGTAGGTCTAGCCCAATCATGAACTGCTGCAACCTTAGTTGAATCAACCATAATACCTTCCTTAGTCACCACATGACCAAAGAAAGAAACAAACTCCAACCAAAACTTGCATTTAGAGAACTTAGCATACAACTTCTCATCCCCAATCTCTAAAACACAATCCACAAATGCTCCTCCTTCCCACCCCCACTCTTGGAATAAACCAAGATATCATCTATAAATACGATTACCAAGGAGTCGAGATATGGTCGAAACACCCAGTTCATCAACTCTACAAACAAGGTAGGGGAATTGATCAACCCAAAAGACATGACCAAGAACTCATAATGACCATATCGAGTCTGAAAAACTATTTTTGAAATATCCAAAGCCCTAATCCTCAACTGGTGATAATCGAACCGCAAATCAATCTTTGAAAACACCGCAACACCCTAAAGTTGATCAAACAAATCATCAATGCAAGAAAGAGAATACTTATTCTTAACCGTTACCTTATTCAACTATCGATAATCAATACATATCCGCATAGGCCCATTCTCTTTCTTTACAAATAAGACAGACGCACCCCAAGGTGAAACACTAGGTCGAATAAATCCATTATCCAACAACTCCTACAACTGATTCTTCAGTTTCTTAAACTCTGATGGGGACATCCTATGAGGAGAAATAAAAATGGGCTTGGTGCCTGACTCAACATCAATTATAAAATCAATATCTCGATCCGAAGGCAGACTAGGCAAGTCCGTAGGAAACACCTCCATAACCTCATGGACAACACGAACAGAATTCAAGGAAGGAGGTGAAACAACACTTGTGTCACTAATATAAGCCAACTAAGATAAACATCCCTTTTTACCCAATTTACGAGCCTGAACATAAGATATAATCTTTTTAGGACCTGAATAGAGTGTACCCTCCCAAGCCATTCTTGGCACACCCGCTAAAGCTAAAGTCACAGTCTTAGCAAAACTATCTAAGATAACATGATAAGGAGCCAACCAATCCATACCCAAAATAACACCAAAATTGACCATATCTAACACAAGCAAGTCTACCAAAGTCTCACACTCAACAAAAATCACAACACAAAATCAGCATGTTCGATCCATCACTAAAGATTCACCTACCGGGGTAGATACACAAATAGGCATGACAGAAGGCTCACTAACAGAATCAAAACCCAAAGCAAAATACACAGACACATAGGAAAAAGTCGATCTGAGATCAAATAATACAAATGCAGGCCTAAAACAAACAAGAACAATACCTGTAATAGCAATATCAGAAGCGTCTACCTCTGGTCTAGCTAATATGGTGTAGCACTGCCTACGACTACCATCACAACCTCCACTAACTCTAACTCTCACACCTTCAGTTAAACCTTACCTTCCACTATTGAGATAAGAGTAGCTCTAAATACACAATGGGGACAGTCCTTGGCCATATGGCCAATCTCATTACATACATAGCAACCTCTACGACCAGTCTTAATAGGAGAAGATACAACTAGACCCTAATGACCACCCTGTACTACTAAACTAGAAGGTCCACCACCCGAAATCTGTAATACCGCCTGTACTGGCCTACCATGGTATCCTCGAGAACCTCTAAAATCTCTGCCATAAGAGGTTTGACTTTTAAACTCACCAAAATGATGCACCATCTTGGCACCTCCTCGAGATGCACTAATAATACCCTCTTTCACCTTAACATGATCCACAATACTCTAAAAAAAACCATTAAACACAACCATTTAAGATGTAGATAACTGAAGGGAGACAACCAAACCTTTTACAAACTTTTGAATCTTCTCAAACTCATATCTGAACAAGGCGTGGAAGCATGCCTTATACTCAAAAACTGTCATGGAGACCTACTCCATATGATCAAACTCATCCCACATACGATCTCTCAAAATAAAAGGCACAAATCACTCCAGAAAGGCATCAACAAACTGATCCTATGACAACTTAGGAGCATTAATAAGTCTACAACCAACAAATGATATCTAATAATCTCTCACTGTATATCTCAACTGATAAGAGGTATAATCAACTTCATTCACGTAGAAAGAGTGAAACACAACTCAAAATACAGGGTATGAAAGAATTAGCATGATAAGTAATAAAATGAGGAAAGTTTTCTAAAGACGTCCTATAGCCTCTCAAACATAGATTCGGACGTCTACGTACCAATCTGCGAGATTCTATTAGACATTCCGTTCTTACACCGTTGAGACCAATGAAACCTGGCTGCTCTGATACTAATTTTTCATGACCCAAAAATGAGGGTCATGATGGCACTTATCGCGGCGTACCTTGACAAGTAAGCCTATCACCCAAACTAATATGAATAGAGAAAACAACAGAAATACCGTAAGGTAAGGCTTCTAGAATGAAGCCGAACCATATAAATAATCATAACAATGCAGAAAGAACTTATTCAAAGTATCAATCATGCCCAAAATAAGGTGTCAATAGTGTAAGAACTACTAATACAATCCAAGAGTCAAATACATCAAAAAAATAACCACAAAGGAATAATAACTGTCTTCGAATACTAATAAAGACATAACTAGTATAGAAAAATATAGGTAAACTTCGAACGCATGAATGTCCAACCGCTACCTTAGAAGCTCCAACAATCGCCCGAATTAATGAAGCTGAGGCGCACTCGAGCTAGGACCTGCATCGAAAGGGCGCAGTAGGCATGAGTACGATTCACTTGTACTCAGTAGGACTCATAGGTCGACCAAGCAAAGTAGTAAATAAAGCATACAAATATAAACTAAGGGCACGTCACTTGCAATCAAAAAATATTCCACAATGGTATCCCACACCGCTTGCACTTACAGTTCAAATATATCTCACATATATTATAAAAACACATAAAGATATAAAACACAAGTATATATTATGTCACATATAAATAGAACAAGAGAGAGCATGTAGATACACGATCATCAAATACAAGTAAAGTAAGGTTAGACAATTACATAGATGACAAGTCAATAAGGCAATACAATACAACATAAACACAATAAAGTAAGTGCAATTTATATGATAATGATGATGATGATGCACGAGGTTGTCGCACAACCTCTGGGATTATCGTATAATCCCTGTATACACCTACGGAGCTAAAGCATCCCGACGTATGACCCATGGGGGGTTCGTCAGCCCATATACAATCCACATATCTCATATCTCCTTTCCGGCATATCCCTCAGAAAGGGTTTTACAAGGTGTTACAATATTTTTAAAAAGGTGTTGCCAGTGTTTCTCAGATGTTGCCACGGTGGTACCAATGTTTCATGAATGAGTATGATATGAAGATGTAATGCTCACAATCCATCACAATAATTATTTCCATAACCAACCACAATGATACATTTCCACAACCACATGAGCCAATATCCACTCGTTATTTTTATTTTATTCATGAATTTTCACATGTCTTATATGCCAATAAAGTATGAATATAATCACAATACACCAATGGTACCACATTAAACAATACAATACAATTGTTCACATGTATTCAAGACTATCAATATCACATAGGACCCCACACGGTTAAATATATCACATAATATTTTAATTTCGGCAATTACATCACATATAGGCCCCCACAAGGGCACAACACGTAGATAGTCATTTTTCATGATTAGTTCCCACCCTTAACATGCATTTTATACCATCATTTACTACCCAACCCAGTCTGAAAAGTTAAGCCATAACCTACCTCGAAAGCCGAAACCTGTCCGCTACAATTGAATCCGCAACTTTACCTTTTACGAACAATCCCAAACTTCACTAGAAATATCAAATATGAAATCTACGCATCAAAACAAAATCAACGACACTCATATTGACTATTTTTGGTTCGGGGTCAAAACGGACCCCCAAAATGGGTTTCCGAAAAAAAAGGCAAAATTAAAACTTTACTTTAAAAACATGTTCCCCATATTTTTAGGAACCTACAGCTAAAAACCCAAGTTAAATCGAGTAAAAATCGAGGTTCAAATAGTAGAAAAAACCATTTTTGAGTTTTACCAGGTAAAATATTTGAAATCCGGGTTAAAATCCTGAATTGGAGTTGTTTTGAAGGTTAAATAGATGAAAAAATAGTAATTATAAGATAAACGTATTATTCAAGTGAAAATGAGTGAAATTTGGGTTTAAAATCATGCCCTAAGATTTTTGAGATTTTGAGAAATTAATGAAGAAATTACTAAGAAAAGGGTGAATTCTTACCTTAAATCCGTAATATAATCAAGAAATAGGTGTTAATATAGCTGTCCAAGCTCCCACAAACTTCACTTTTAATCTCCCAAAATATTTAGGGTTTAACTCTCAAGAGACAAGATGAAAAATGAGCAAAATAAGCCAAAAAGGGTGAAAAATCTGCTATATATTACAGATTTTTCTGCAATAACTGGTGATGTCTTTTTCCCTAAGTCGAAATGGACTTCGACGGGGTGCCCGACATTCGTTCGGAGTTCGATTTATGCAAAAAAATTATGCAACCGCACTAAATTTGACGTTCTGGACGCGATGGCGCTACCAGATTTTCCAGAAAAATTCATTTTCATAAAAATGACCCCCGAAACCCAAAATCATAATTTTTCAAATTGAGGGTCGAAATGAGATTTAAAAGCTGTAAAATCATACCAAATATGCTAACACACTAAAATTGACATTCCGGATCTGTTGGCGAAGTTGGATTTTTCATATGAGATTGTTTCGACCAAAAGTGGGTCCCACACCCAACTTCTCAATTTTTCAACTTTTCGATCAATAGGTCGAAATGAGTTCAGGTGCACTAGGACCTGAACCAAAGGTCTACCTAGCCTAAAATCGATATTTCGAAGCTGCTGCCGTAGTTTGTTCGGCTATCCGTCGTACGGATCAAAATATATCCACATAAGTCCAAAATAAGACTCTTAAAACCATAAAAAAAACCACAATATTGCATAAATGATACTAAAATACATCAAAAATTATGCCAATCACTCCCACACCCCAGAAATACCATAATGCAACTACGGGGAGGGGTAAAATAGTCAAATCACATAAAATCATAAATTTCATATATTTCATCAAATTTTCAGGTCGTTACAAAAACAGTCAAATTATATAAAATCACAAATTTCACATATTTCATCAAATTTTTAGATCATTACACGCAATAGAATACTTAATATCAAGTAATTTACTACCTCAGAAATATATATAATTTACTTTGAATAAAATTTTAAAATATTTAACCAACACTACTCAAAATAAATAAACTTATTAAACAATACTGAGCCCATGCTTTGAAACTTGCAAGTAAGATTCCATAAAATTGAATCAAGTCAAATAACAAAATCTTTAATCACAATGAATTTTTAAAAATATTATCTCAATAAATTATGTCCGAGTCAAATAACAATTTTGAAAATACTTAGGCAAGATAAAATATGAATGATAATAATTGGAAGTTTTTCTAAATTTGACATGATCAAGTATGAATTTAAGTTGTATTTAAGACTTACAAGTTGAAACATCGAATTAACTCAAATGATCAATACATTAGATCGACAAATATATTATTCTGATGGAACATGTTTAATTTGAGCCAAAATAACATTTTGAAAGCTCTTGATCAAGATAAAGCTTCAGTGAGACTTAGTGAAGTTATATTTAAGTTTGATATAGTTAATTAATTAACATTAATTAGATACACTCACTTATTTATTTAAATTATATTTGAAATCAACAAGTAGTTATTTAAAATTGAATCGAATAGAACTATCAATACGTATAAATACACTAAATTAGTATTACTGCAACAAATCTCAACTCGGGATAAAAATTAATTATTAGCTAGAAAATTTATTACAATAATAGTTCTAAATTATTTTTTCTAGAAACTTATTACTATATATTACTATTAGTTATTATTAATTCAAGTATTGCCATAATTTTTTTTAATAGCCAAACAAAAAGATTTATTTCGTTGTAATTTTTTGTTTTAAATAACCTTTTTCATGATTAAAAGGTCATTATTGCTACAACAAATTACAACACATAGCAAAAGTTAATAATTATAGCCATGCTTCATTGTATTAAAAAATATATGACCTTATCGTCTAAGGCCTAATTGAAAAGTTACCCTGAACATTGAATTTGGTGTAATTGAGCATAATTACATTGTTTGACATGTTTAGTTGACTAAGTAATTACTTAGTTAGCAGGTAATTGAGTGTAATTGACATAGACTAATTATAATCTTCAATTCTCACGGAGGAGCTGTGAATTGCGGATTATTACATGGTTCAATTTCAGGGATACTTTTTATTTATTTTAATTTTTATTTATTTTCTAGGTCTATTATTCTAAAATTTTTATTTTTATTATTATATTATTTTTTAAAAAAAATATATGTTTTATTTTACAATATATATATACATATATATATATACATACATACATACATACATACATATCATTTACTTATTTCTCATTTCTCAACATTTTTTTGTGATTTTATGTAATTGTTCGTATTACTTATTTTTTATTTATTTTTGTTTATTTTTTTCATTTAGTATAATTGTGTTACTATTCTAATTTTTAGATTAAAATAGAATTCATTGTCGAATAAGGTTATACAATTACGGTTTCCTATTCTTTTGAATTATATTTATGTACATTATGTTGAAATTTTATGCAAGTGTTTTATGTTAACTTTTTTCGTTTTGAAAATTGAACTTAAGTAATATTTTGGTTCCAATTTATTTGTTTAGTATTATTGACTTGATATTTCACAGTGTTTTAGTAATTAGAATTTATAGATTATCTTTTCTTCAGATGTCTAATAAATTATTACATTATGTTTATAGTATTAATATTTTTATCAAATATGCATTTCATGATATTCTTAAAAAATCGTGTATTTTAGTTTTTATGATTATTTAAAAAATATATATTATTTTTTTCTATAATATTAGTTAAGAACATAAGTTTGATAATTAATATATTTATAAAATATAATATATATCTTAAATACCTAAGTTAATATCCTCTAAAATTTTACTTATTTGTAAATATATGTGATTTTTAACTTTTGATGATTGGTTTTTATTTGAAAAATTTATATAAAGATGTGATTACACTTGTACAATCAAATAATATACTTGTAATGATACTGTGACAAATAAACATGTCGGCATAATTACTAGACTAAAAATTACACCGAATTTCAATTATCAGGTAGCTTTTCAAATAGACCTTTAGTTATTGTAAAAATTTCTTTTATAACTTGAAGCAAAAAAATTTATCTAAATACATTATTTTATTTCAAATATTTTGTGACTAAGTTATCAACAATATTAAGTCAAGTATTGACATAATTTCTTAATATTCAAAACAAAAATACTTATTGCACTGCTATTTTTTTAAGTAACATTTTTTCATGATTAGAAGGCCATTATTGCTATAACAATTTTCAACATATGGTAAAAGTTAATAATTTTAGCTGCAAAACTTTATCATATCAAAAAATCTATGACTATATCATTTAGTTATTGCAATAATTTATTTTATAACTTCAAGAAAAAAGATTTATTTAGCTACAATATTTTATTTGAAATTATTTTCATGTCTAAAAGGTTATTAGTTGCTACAATAAATTTTAATTTGTATCAAAAAATAATAATTAGCTACTAAATTTTATCATAGCAAAAAAGATGTAGCTATATCATTTAACTATTGCCATAATTTTTTATAATTTGAAGCAAAATATTTGATTTAGCTACAATATTTTGTTTCAAATAGTTTATTGTGGCTAAGAAGTTACCGTTGCTACAATAACTTTTTTATGACACAAAAATTTATAACCAGCTACAAAATTTTACTATAGCAATAAAGTTAAAGCTATTTTGGCAATTATTGTAACAATTGTTAGTGATTGTAGCCAAAATGAGAAATTAGCTTTATTGTTTAATTTTCATGGCTGGAAAATTTTACGAAAATATAAATAACTATAGAATTTAAATTTTTGTCGCTATTACTAGGTAATAGCTACGATTTTTAAATCCATAACTTAGATTTTGTAGCTATAAATGTATTGTGTAGTAGTGACAATGCAATTTGAAGAAAAAAATCATTAGCGTATTCGAGGACACATACCAGAAATTGCAGAACAAAATTAACTTAACTATGATTTTCAATTTTTGAATACATGAAATAACACCTCATCATCTGTTTGCTATTCTTTTTAACCATGCATGCAATCTAGTGTGCTCAGAGAAGTAAGAGAATATGATTGCTTCAATTTTTTCATCAAAGCTTGTTTGTGATTTCTTTATAACTCCAAACCGCATTGTGCATCCTGTATCAATTAAGTTCTGTGAATTGGATTTTAACTTAAATAAGAGATCACCGTGGAGCTGATAGTGGAGCAGATAATGGCCTATTTTTAAGTTCACAAGATTATGACTTTTCCAATCCTTTCTAAAATTTAATTAGCAATTATAATTAGAATTAATTTTCTTTAGTTTACAAGATTTTTGACCTTTCAAAGCCCTTTTGAAAGAGAATTAGCAACTACTATTTCCGTCCCATTTTACTCATCCCGAATTTCCTAATTTGATTTCTCATTTTAGTTGTCATTTTTCATTAATCAAGCAGACAATTTTTTTTCCTTTTTTATCCTTAGTATTAATTATTTTTTCTCCAAATTAAAATATAAACATCATTTAATAGGGGTATTATGGTAAAGTAACCATGTTATTAATTATTTTTCTTAATCAATGTGTAATATCAAATTGGGACGAGTAAAATGAGACGGAAGGAGTAATAGTAAATCACAATTAACTTTCCTGTATTCAATTACTATTTTATATTTTTGAAATTTAAATTACTCACCAGTATAAATAAATTGTAGAATTAAATGGATCATAAAGGTTATAGAATCTGGGGGGACTTTGCTTAAAGTCCACTTCCAAAACTCTATTTGATATTTAGACACTAGGTTTTTTGAAATTGGAAATATAGACACCCTAATGGGACTACAAAAAAAAGGCAACCCAAGCACTCAACTTACAAAATATACACTTTAGCCTCTTTCTCATTTCAGCTCCAATTTTTTTTAAAATTATACTTTAGTCCATGTCTAAAAATATAAATATTGGATAATTAATTTAAAAAATAAATATCAAGTTTCTCAACAAATCCACTACCAACCACCTGATTTTACCGCTATTTTCTCAATTTTTCTGTCATTTTCATCGAATTTTTCGGTATCCATTAGAAAGTGACATTATCTCCATAGTTTTAAGCCATTTTCTCATGTTTTTAGCCCCAATTTTTCATCCATTTTCATATAAAAAACTTGAAAATCAATCCCCACATTTCGAAATTGATTCTTGGCTCAATAGCAACATTTCAAAACTCCTTAGGTTTTTTCTAAGCTGTAATTCGTCGGATTATTTTGGTGGTTGTCGAAAAAGGCTCGATCGTGTACTGTACGGACAACAGCTAAGAAGAAGACGACTACAGTCTATTAAGTCTAGGCTCATAAACCACTGATCAAGTCTATTAAATACTATCATCGAGGTATATCATGTCTATTATAGATTACGTGGTTATTGGTAGTATATTTTCTAGTGAATGAGAGGAGACTCCTGAATATTGGGTTTGAAAACCGATTCTAAGGAGACAGTGTTCATTGCCCTTCATCGCAATAGTTCATACGTCGATATGGTCAAAAGTGTAATAGAAAGCGGTGAATTAAGTTGTGACCAAAGCGATGTGGTAATTAGTTACTTGATGAACGAAAGGGGGAAAATCTATCCAATGTTAATAAGAAATGATAGACATGTGGAATTATACATACTTTGCGTTGATTCTAATAACTCCAGACATATATTACCAGTTAAAGTTATTGAAAGGTCCCGGGAAGAAGCTTCCACATCAGTCCCACCCCCACTCCCGGTAGTGGATGATGTGTTAATGGAATATGATTGTATGGGTGGTGATGAATGAGATAATAGTGAAGATTATGAAGAAGAGGAGTGTGGAGGAGGTGAGGACGAGCAGTTCGAACCATAAAGAAGCCACTCTTTCTCGGACGACCCCAATTTTTTTGTAGGATAAACATTTGAGGATAAGAATGTTTATGTAATTTTAAGTAAGAAAAGATTGAGGAAATACTAGACTGTGCGAATTATTTATTATTTACTAACTCCATTGCTGATTTCTACACATGATAGATAGATTATCAATTTTTTGAGAAGTCGATTATTCACCAACTCGTAGGTTTATGATCAACTATTTGAATATATGGACAAGTTAGAATAATGATAAAAAATAGAAATTAAATTAAATAAAATTAAAGTATAAAAATTAACACATTTCAAACATTGTAAAACAATTTTGGATACATTAATTGTGATACCAAATCATTTTTGAACATGATCAAGTGATATTTAAGGCATGCTATAGTCGTAAATCAGTGAGATGTAACTAAAAAGGGAAGAAATAAAAAAAAATATAAGCATCATCCAAATAATGCAAAACAACTAGATGTCATCAAATGAGATTAGATGCGTCTAATGAGCATAAGGAAGAGTGATGGTTGTGACTTGTGGGTGTTCATGGGACATGTAGTGTTTGAGAACAAGTAGTCCTTCTCAATGCAGATGTTTGTTCTGAGTAATTGGTTGTTACTACCATCACTCTTTCTTATACTCATTTGATCGAGTGTTCAATTGTTTTGTACTCTCATATGATGATATTTAGTCATTTTTCATTGCTTGAATGATGTTTATTTATTTTATTTTATTTCTCCCCTTTTTAGTCCCGTCTTACTTGTCAATAGAATTAGATGATTGATGCTAGACCTATAAGGATATCGTGCATATATTATATATAAATGTATGCATCTATACTAAACTAAATTAACAGTCATGTATCGACCAATTGAGTCTAGTGAAAAGTAAGACGAGACTCAAAAGGAAGAAATAAAATAAATTAACATTATTCAAGCAATGAAAAGTACTAAATATCATCTTATGAGAGTACAAAATAATTGAACACTAGATCAAATGAGTATAAGAAAGAGCAATGATAGTAACAATCAATTACTCATAACAAAGGTCTGCATTGAGAATGATTACTTGTTCTCAAATACTACTTGTCTCATGAACACCCACAAGTCACAACCATCACTCTTCTTTATACTCATTAGACACGTCTAATCTCATTTGATGATATCTAGTTGTTTTGCATTGCTTGAATGGTGCTTATATCTTTTATTTTATTTTATCTTATTTCTTCCTCTTTTAGTCTCATCTCACTGATTTACGACTATAGCATGCCTTAAATATCACTTGATCATATTTAAAAGTGATTTGGTATCACAATTGATGTATCTAAATTGTTTTACAATGTTTGAAAGGTGTTAATTATCATACTTTAATTTAATTTAATTTTTCTTTTTTTGTCATTATTTTAACTTGTCCATATATTCAGATAGTTGATCCTAGACCTATGAGTAGGTGAATAATTGACTTCTCAAAAAATTGATAATCTATCTTTCATGTGTAGAAATCAATAACGGTGTTAGTATTTAATAAATAATTTGCATAGTCTAGTGTTTCTTCAATCTCTTTTTACTTCGTCAGTTTCAAGAAGCCTCAACTGTACATTGTTTAAAATTACAACTCTTTCAGGCATACAATGATAGGGTATATAGTAAACCTTAATAATCGATTATAGAAGATATAAATATTCTTTAGACCTTTTCCAACAGTCACTTTTTTGGTAGCCCTGCTACATAAATGACATGACCTTTTTGAGCTCCTCCATGTTCATTTATTCATCCTTTTCTCATTTTGATTCAATAATATCAACATCTCCCTTTCTCATTTGAAACACTCCTAAGCTTGTTCCAAAACTTTAATCTGTTGCATAATTTCGATGGTCGTCGAAAAAATGATATCAAGTACCGTACGAAAATCAGGTAATTAGAAGACGACTATAGTCTATTAAGTCTAGGATCATAAATGAACTTGTTCTCATTGTCCGGATTTTTGGCACACTAATCGATGAAATTCAATTTTTTTTACAATACAATCGGCAAGGACAGTCATAATCCATCAACAATCAAACAAATATCAACTTAAAAGCATAGATTTTTAGTAAAATTAAGTTTCATTTTTTAAAAAGATTTCAGTTTTTCCATCCAAACCAAACAAATAACTAATCAACCAAACGATCTATTAACAGAACAACATCCGAATTTTTTGGCACATCAACCGATTAAATTCGCGAAAAAATTTCACCATGTAATCGACAAGGACAATCATAATCCATCAACAATCAAACAAATATCAACTTAAAAACACAGATTTTCAATAAAATTAAATTTCATTTTTTAAAAAGATTTTAGTTTTTTCCACCCAAACCAAACAAATACCTAATCATCCGAATGGACTATTAAGAGAACAACATCCAAATTTTTTGGTGCATTAGCTGATTAAATTCGTGAAATTTTTTACCATGTAATGGATAAGGACAACCATAATCCATCAACAATCAAACTAATATCAACTTAAAAACACAAATTTTCAGTAAATTTAAGTTCCATTTTATAAAAAGATTTTAGTTTTTTTCATCCAAACAAAATAAATACCTAATCAATTGAACGGTCTATTAACAGAATAACATCCAAATTTCTTGGTATATTAGCCGATTAAATTTGCGAAAAAATTTCACCATGCAATCGACAAGAACAATCACAATTCATCAACAATTAAACAAATACCAACTTAAAAATAAAAAAAAATCAGTAAAATTAATCCCCTTTTTAAAAATTTTTTCTCTCAAATCAGGGGCTGATCTATTCACAAGGTTTGGGGTGCCACGACACTCGCACTTCTCGATTGAAACTCTGCATATTTATGTGTATATGTATAATTAATGTATGAATATTACTCTTGGTACCTGTAATATCAAAGGAATTGGTGGTGCAAGTGGTCGAAATGGTTGAGTATTACTCCAGCAATGTGGGTTCGATCCCCGCTCAACACTATATTTTCAGTTTTTTAGAATGATTTTTAGCACTATATGTCTGTTTTCTCTTAAAAAAATATATTGTGGCTATGAAGAATGGAACCCTTGACCTCTTCTTACAAAACACTTGACAATACCAACTAGGCAAGCCTTCAAGTAATACCAGTATTTGTTGTTATATATAATTATAGTTTATTCCTTAAATATTGACTCCACTATCCTAAAAATATCGTACGGAGTATACGTTATTGTTCAAAATAAGGTGTCACCCGGAGCTTCCAAATCCTGGATCCGCCTCTGTCCCAAATCAACTCAATTACCACAAACCAAAATAAAAAAAATAAAAAAAATCCATCAATATGGAACACAAATTACTCGGGAGATGAAGATAAAATATTTAAAGTGAAAGATGAAAGATCTTAGAGCTATTTAAAGTGAAAGATGAAAGATCTTAGAACTTTAGAGAAGATAAAAATGGAAAATGAAAGTTGGGGAAGAGGAAAGAAATAACCATGGTTTTATGAGTGAAGTGAGGAGAGAGAAAAAAGTTTTTGGTATTTAATGAAAAAGTGAAGTTAAAAAAATATTTAATAAATACATAGAGGATACCAAAAGACTTTAATTTAACACTTTAACCCATACCTACCACTTTATCCAAAATCCTAAAAATTTAAATCAAAATTAAAATGGTGTCTATTCCTCAAAATAAGTTTTAAAAGTGGACCAACAACTAAATCTTCTCTAGAATTCGAAGGGCTACTACGTTTATGTTTCTTTAATAATAGGTTTTACTTTTTCTATTGCTTTTGATTTTTGTTATTTTCATTGATTTATTGATTGAATGCAAATTTAAATCTTTGCACACAAAGTTGTTAAGAAATAATACTTGTATCAAGGGTAAAATTGTCGTTAAAATTTTTATAGATATTTTGGTCTTTCAACTTTTAACTTTGGGGTTTTCCACTCTTAGAATAATATAGATATAAATTTCATTTAGACTAGTCAAACTGATAAAAAAATTATCCATCAAAATTAGTCCTAGACAGGGTCAACAGAGAATATAAATAAGTCATTACGCTACTTAGTTTGCAAAATTAAGTGCTATTGAACATCTTATTGCTAACTTTTCTATTTTGAAAGGCCTAATTTCGTAGACATTAGTGTTAGGTTGTGGAGCCTGATTAATATGTGACGTACTGTTATATATTAATGTTCACGCAGTTCAATAGTCTGTCCGCCGTGGAGGTTAGGCTGTACCTTTTATTCTCATTCTCTGTGTAATTGTACATACTCTAAGTCATTAATATAAATAGTCTGTTCGCCGTGGAGGTTACCCACGGGTGTTACCATAAAATTACCTCTCTCTCTCCTCAAGAACTCTTTCTAGTTTTCTTCATCCTTTCCATAGATTTAGTATGTGTGAACTGCTAATCGATCCTAACAACTGGTATCAAAGATAGGGATATTCATCACAATCACTAAAGATCGAAGGATTGAAGTTTGGAATTGATAAGTTTGATGGATCCGATTTTGGTTTCTGGAAGATGTAGATCGAAGACTATCTGTACCAGAAAGATCTTCACGAACCCTTGACCGGGGTGAAGCCAGACTCCATGAAGGAGGAGGACTGGAAGCTCAAGGATTGGTAGGATCTAGGGGTGATCCTGTTGACTTTGTTGAGAAATGTGGCATTCAACATCGTCAAGAAGAAAACTACGAAAATGCATTTGAAATGAACAAGGTATATTTGATGCGTAGATTGTTCAATTTATAGATGCCTGAGAATGGATCATCGCTGATCATATAAATGAGTTCAATATAATTGTTAGTCAACTGTGTTCTATGGATATTAATTTCGAAGATGAAATTAAAGCACTGATTTTGATATCATCTCTACCCGAGTCTTGGGATACTGTTGTTGTTGCAATTAACAGTTCCCGTATATTTGAGAAACTGAAGTTTGATAAAATTTGAGATGTTGTTCTTAGCGAAAACATTCGCAAATGAGAAATTGAGGAATCATCTGGTAGTGCTCTCAGTGTTGATCGAAGGAGAAGAGACTAATCGAGGGGTTAGAATACACATGACAGATCAAAATCAAAGAATCATGGAAAATCTCCACAAAAATCCAACATCACATGTTGGAATTATGGAGAGAAAGGACACTTTCGGACAGAGTGCAAGAAACCCAAGAAGAAGAAGAATCGAAAATCTGGAGATGATAATGATTCTGTTAATTCAATAGAAGGCATTGGGGATGCTCTAATCCTTAGTGTGGAAATCCCGGTTGAATCCTGGATATTGGATTCTGGTGAATCTTTTCATTTATCTCCTAGCAAGGAATTATTCCAAAACTACAAGTCTGGAAATTTGGGAAAGGTGTATCTTGCTGACAACAAGCCATTGGCAATTAAAGGATAGAGAGATGTCTGCATAACAACTCCAGCAGGAAACCAGTGGACATTGAAGGATGTCAGATATATTCCTGGTCTCAAGAAGAATCTGATCTCAGTTGGTCAGTTGGATAGCACAAGCTACGCAACAGAGTTTGGGAAAGGTTCGTGGAAGATTGTGAAGGGTGCTACGGTTGTAGCACGTGGCACAAAATTTGGAACTTTGTACACTACTGCAGGGTGTATAAACATGGCTGCTGTTGCTGAGGGTACTTCCGGTTCATTTCTGCAGCACAACAGACTTGGACACATAATTATAAAATGAATGAAGATGCTAGCTGCAAAAAGAGCTTTAGAGGGGCTGAAATATGTTGATATGGGTCTTTGTGAGAGTTGTGTTATGGGTAAACAAAAGCGAGTAAGCTTTATGAAGACTGCGAGAGAACCGAAGCAAGTACGGCTGGAAATAATCCATACAGACGTTTGGGGACCATCTCCTATTTCATCACTTGGTGGATCAAGATTCTATGCCACCTTCATTAATGATTTCAGCAGGAAGGTATGGGTTTACTTCTTGAAACATAAGTCAGATATATTTGCTACTTTCAAGAGGTGGAAAGCTGAAGTTAAAAATCATACTGGCTTGAAAATCAAATGCCTGAGGTCTGATAATGGAGGAGAATATAACAAGTCAGAATTCAAACAATTCCGTGCAGCTGAGGGAATCAGATTGATGAGGACAGTTCCTAGGAAGGCAAGGCAGAATGGAGTTGCTGAAAGGATGAACAAAACATTGAATGAGCGTACAAGGAGAATGGGGATACACTGTGGGCTGCCTAAGATATTTTGGGCAGATGCTGTGAGCACAGCTGCATACTTGATCAATAGGGAACCATCAATTCCTCTGGGGTTCAAGATTCCTGAAGAAGAATGGACAGGAAAAGTGCTCAAGTATTCTTACTTGAGAATCTTTGGTTGTACTACTTATGTTCATATTGATCCAGAGAAGAGAGATAAGCTTGATGCTAAAGCTATAAAGTGCTACTTTATAGGTTATGGTTCTGATATGTTTGGGTACAGGTTTTGGGATGACATGAATAAGAAAATACTAAGACATAGTGATGTGACATTTGATGAAAACATTTTATAAAAGGACAGAGAGCAAAAGGTTCAAGAAACTACAAAGCAAGTTGGACTTGAGCTTAAGTTGCCGAAGAGTACACCCAAAGATGTTGCAGCAGATACTCAACAAACTCTAGAGACTGTCGTTGAGGAACTAGAGGTGAAACAAGTGACACCTAAGCAGGATGAGAGAAGATCATCCAGGACCATTAGAGCACCAGATAGGTATTCACCATCATTACATTATCTGTTGCTGGCTAATGAAGGGGAACCAGGGTCTGTTACTGAAGCCCTGCAGGTGGAGGATTCAATCAAGTGGGATCAAGCCATGGATGATGAGATGAGCTCACTTGAGAAGAATAACACGTAGATGTTGACTGAGTTACCTGCAATTGAATAGAGCTTGTTGAACAAGTGGGTGTTCAGAATCAAGGCAGAACCAGATGGCAAAAGAAGGTTCAAGGTCCGATTGGTAGTTAAAGGATATTCACAAAGGAAAGGTATTGATTATGCTGAAATATTTTCTCATGTTGTGAAATTAACAACCATCCGAATTTTATTGAGCATTGTTGCATCGGAGAATTTGCATCTTGAGTAAATGGATGTAAAATCTGCATTTTTACATGGAGATTTGGACAAGGAAATCTATATGCAGCAGCCAGAGGGGTTTGTAGTTCCAGGCAAGGAACACATGGTGTGCAAGATCAATAGGAGCCTGTATGGGCTGAAGTAAGCACCTAGATAGTGGTACACGAATTTTGACTCCTTTATGAGCAAGAGTGGCTTCCGCAGGAGTGAAAAGGATCAGCGTTGCTACTTTAAAAAATATATTGATTCTTATGTATTTTTACTCTTGTATGTGGATGATATGTTGATTGCAGGATCCAATATGAAGGAGATAAACTCTCTAAAGGCAAGCCTGAATAAGTTTTTTTTATTCCTTTCTTTCGAACTTCGTGAAGAACTTCATTCCATCTCTCCCTCGTTACGAACAAAAAGTGAAATAAAATCTCAGTTATTTACTTCCCGTGGACTTCAACTTGGACACCAAATAATGTAGCATTTTTATAATTCATCTATATTTGGCAAGAGCTCTTGTTCTCCAGCAAGACACCTTTGGATCTGCGATTGAAGTTGATTGAGCTTGTCATTGGACTCCTTGATTTGAGTCTGAATAAATATTTAATTTGTCTTACTTTTCTACTTTCTACTTCTGGGCACATGCATTGCACATGTACGCCATGCTAAATTGGGTAAAGTTGTTATAGTAATATGTATTATTTTGAAACACTCTTCTTTTGAGTAAATCAATATATTCATATATATATATATATATAAAGAAGAATTTTAGTCTATCTTATGTGGCATGCCTTAGAAGCCTTCATTGTTATTTATCTTTTTTGTGATTTTTTTGGCCATTTTTTTATTTTAAAAGATTAAAAATTCACCTTAACGTTATACACATCATTAAAGAGAGTCATATTAAATAACTTTCACCATCAATGTTGTTAAACTTTTCTCATTTATGTATTATGTAAAAAAAAAAATTAAAAAGTACCACTCCTTAAAACTCTCTTAATCATGTTAAATATGCAAGAAAAAATTAAAAATTATTTGTTAAAGCTCATAAATCAATAATACATATATATATATATATATATATATATATATATATATATGTATGTATCTATTTGTGTATTGTACAAAAAAAATATGTTAATTATTACTTCTTCATTTATTTTTATTATTTATTGTTAGAACTTAAATGTATCAAAAGTTACTATTCCACTTATTCATATTCTTTATTGTGCACTTTAAAAATCAAAATATTTACTAATCCAAGTTTTCATTTACTTCATAAAAAAAATCAATCATCAAAATATATATATTATTGTATAAAAATAAATATGTTAATTATTACTCCTCCATTTATTTTCATTCTTTATTGTTAAAACATAAATGCATCAAAATTTACTATTCCACTTATTCATATTCTTTATTGTACATTTTAAAAGTTAAATATTCATATCCAAGTTTTCTTTTTTCTCCCTTTTTGGGGCTTTTTTCTTCATTCTTTTCATTAATCAATTTATTTATTAAATCATAAAAGATCAATCATATTTACTATTTTAATTAAATCTAATGAGTTACAAAAAAAAATCTCCATTCATTTGTATTCTCTACTTAAATAATGTGTCTCTCCAATTCCCTTCTAATTATCCAATCTATAAATAACAATCATCTATGGAGTTGTTGAATGCAAATTTTCATAGTCTCAATTTTTTATGGCTAGTTATTTTTCTCCTTTCTTGATTTTCTTCTTCATCTTTTTCCTCAATCATGTGTTAATAATCAAAAGAACTGAATAAAAAAAAGAACTGACATAAAAAAAAATGATACTTTCAATATTTTTCTAAGGTTCATCAAAGAGATGTTCACATTAGTTTTATACGAGTTCATCAAGATGAAGAAGGAAGTTCAATTGTCTTGGAAGATCCATTAAGAAAATGGTCATAGTAGTTTGGTGTAACATAGAAGTTTGAATGATTTACAAATATTTTGAAGATTTATTAGTGTATTATTTTGATTTCATTTAATTTTATTTTCTTCTTCTTTATTTTATTTCTTCATTTTGAACAAAGATGCTTGATCACATATATAATTCATTTTTATTTAACAAATATTAAATTATAAAACTCTCCTAACCAACATAATAGAAAGCCCAATTAGCAAATTTTACTCAATTAACTTTGATCTTCTTCTTCTTATTATTAGTGCATGTTTTTGTTTTTGTATATATTTTTTTGTCAGTTTCTAATTAATTTAACTATGTTAATTAAATATATATTCTTTTACAATTGTCTTAATGTTATAACACATGATTTTTGGCTAATAGTATTTTTTTTTAATGTTTTGTCACGATTGAAAGATATATTACTAGTGGTATATTTCTCATAGTAATTGGCTATTAATGCCCCTATAAATATATGACATTACTATATTAGAAATTAGTCAAAGAATAAATGAACGAATCATCTTTTTAGTCTTTTATAATTTTTATGATACATTTTAATTGTGCATATCTCAAGCCTCACTTTGTGGAAATACATCAAATATGTAATATTTGTTACTTTAATTAAGCACCTAATCTTGATATTTTTCAATGTGAATGAATAACTTATGACAATGTGCAGTAGTAATGTAATCATACGAGAATATTTTTCATATGATTGATTGCAAAAATTATCAAGCATGTATAATCTATCGGTTATCTCCTTATAAATTTATTTTTACTCAGATAATTTATCTCCTTTATTTTTCTTTATGATTATTTAATTTTTAGAATGAAAAGGTGCTACTGATGATATACAACAAATCAAAGAAAGAAAATTATATATATATATATATGTATATATATATATATGTATGTATGTATATATATTCATGTATCTGAATAAAAAAAGATGATGCATCATCTCTCTATGTTTAAAAAAACACAATTATTCTTATTCTCTTTTTTTTTTTTTTTTATTTATGTGCCATGTTAGAAAAGTTTAAAATTCACTCTAACTCTGTTAATCGCATTAAATACACTATGTGAAAACCAAAAAAATAAACTATTTCTTTAACTTCTCTTAATTCTTATTAAAAATAAATAAATTTCTTCATTTAATTCTCTTAATAACATATCTATGTTGTATGATCGAATATATAAACTATTTTTCTTGCTTACATTGTAAATGAGATGTGATTAAGAATTAGAAAGAGTCATGTAATAATTCTAATATAATAAATGTGTATATGTGACAAATATGTATGTTACTTATGATTATATAAAGCAAAAAATGTTTACTCTTAATTTTTCTATTAAAGGAGGAGTTATCTTTTGAAGAGTTATTATTATTATTATTATATATTATTTTTAATAATGACTATAATAATAATTAATTTGTAACAATAATCGTATTAATGTTGTTAAACTCTTCCACTACTTTATATCTGTTCGGGACAATTATTGATCCAGTTTTTGGTATCGTTTCTGCAACTTGACCCTTTATGTACTCCTGAAAATTCAATATTTTGTTTCTCTGCAATAATTTCTATAGAATAGAGTAGATAAGTATCCTATCAAGTCAGTAAATAATATCATGACTTGTTTTAAATATATACATTTTATTTTGCAGTATGGGTTTCAATTCTTTTGCGATGTATAACCTCAAATATAATTTTTACTATCACAATTTATTTTCTTTTTCTTGAGATGCTTTCTCAATTTAATACCGTATAAAAATAAAGTTGATCGAGATATAAGATCTCTAATATTAATGAATTGTACGCAATGCAAATACACATTAGATAAACTTTAATATGAAAAATCAATACCAAAGAAAACCAAACAAAAGGAAGAAGATTTTACTAACTTCTGCATTGTATGCATAACTATGTTAGAAACATAATTTAAGTATTTTTCTTACTCTAATGTGTCCAAATATATTTTTATTTATTTATATTACGGATTGAGTCGTTTATACATTAAAAGAAATTAAGTAATTTATAATCAATAAAACTTATAAGATCGTGACTTAATTTGTATTTTTTCTTTTTATATATTGCTCATTGAAATAATTATCAACTAACGTAATTAATTACTCGAAAATATAAAATTTTGCGCGAAGCGGGAATAAGTACACTAGTAATAATATAATAGGGATAATATCAGGATATCTTTGCAGAATAGTCGTCACGTTACCTGAGTTGTTTTATAACGATTTGATTGCTAAAGATTACATTTAAACATGTCAAAAATGTGTAATGTAAAACGTATTTGCATAAATTAGAAGTTGAAGATCTATTTGCATAATAGTCATGGTGCACATGAGTCATTATTTGCCTAAAAAAATAAAGATTAAAGCAACCAATGCCAAAACTAAAACAACCAGTAGAAACACTCCCCCTATCACCAAAGGCTTATCCAACACTTTGTGGTAAAGCGTAGTGCTTTCGCTGAAATGTAACCACATTGAAAACCCTATAGCTTCCAGAGAAGTCACTATAATCACAGGGTAAATAAATGTCATTATGAGCTTGGGGTTTCCTTGGGCCATTTTTTGTTTTTGAAGGAAAATGGATTATAAAAGTTGAAAAAAATAACTGATGAGTGTCAATCAAATGCATAGGATCTACAAAAAAATAAAGCCCTATAAATCTTATGAGTGCGAACAATGAGATTGAAATGGATGGAAAAGAGGTGGATGAAACATCAGAACAATTCCCGTTGTTTTGCAACAAAACAACCACCAGTTAATATGCATTAATTTCTACTGTTTAGACTTAATCCGTAATGAATCCTTTAATCTTATTAGAATACTAGTGTTAAAGCATCAAATAGTTGTAGCATTTGGCCAATTTATATATCTCTTTGGTCTGAGCTCTATTCTCAGACAAAACATTTTGGATCTGTGATTGAAGCCCATACTTATAAGTTATGATTCTAGTTGAGTTTTTTCAATTACATATAAATTTGTTATTATTTTCTCTTGTGCATATATAGTCTCGAAGTAAGTATATATTGTTTTCACTTTTTCATATGGTGGAAAGGTTGTATTTCTCCCCACCCCTATCCCACCTCCTAACTATTGTCTTTGAATGAAATATATCCAATACTAACACGGACTGCCAAACAAAGCCAGCATAATTTAGTCACCATTCTATATATATATATATATTTTGTTATATATTTTTAATCTTTGGGTAAAATTTAATCTATTATTGATTTTGTTTTAATAATAAGATGGCATAGTAGGTAATATTCATTTAAAAATTTTCTAATTGAATTTGCAGGTTTTCCATATTTCGCTTACATGTTCTAAGATATTTGTGTGGTTCAGAATGTTTGAATTAATATGCACAGTGATTACAAGTGCAACGCATGTGTCCAAATTGGTTTAGAAAATTTGAACTAGTTCATAGGGACGCACGTGTATCCAGATATTAGTTAAATAATAAATAAAAACAAAATGAAATAATAAGGAAAGGTAACGACACGATCACACCAAATTGATAGGACAAAAAACGAGACTTTTTATTGTTTCCTAACGACGGATTTAATGATACGATACAATAAAATTTAACTGACAATCAAAACAGAAATATTGTATTTAAAATAATAACATAATATAATACAATAGGTAACAACCCTACAAAACTTTGATTCATTGAAGAAATGACAAAGTTATCATGCGACATCTAGGTCATGTTTTCGAGCACACAATTACTATAGTAGGTAGCAACCATCCAAAATATTTGTCCATTGAAGCAATAATGAAGTTGTTATGTGACTTATAAGTAGAGTTTGAGTAAGCATTCAGTACTCCTTGTAATAACCATCCAAAATTTTGATAGATTGAAGCAATGTTAAAATTGTCACGTGACTTATAAGTCATGAGTTTGAGCAAATAACTAGTTGGAGCAAGTAATTATTACAATAGGTAACAACCATAAAAACACTGATACATTAAAGTAATGATAAATTGTCAAATGACTTATTAAATCATGAGTTTGAGCAAGCAATTACTAAGTCACAAGTTTGATCAAATAATTAATAAGTCTTAAATCCAAGTAAGCAATTACTAGATCACGAATTCGAGCAATCAAGGAGATGCTGGTTTCAGCTCCACTTAAGGGCTGATATTGGCCTCCTTTTGGGCTGATTTTGGGTTTCACTTTGTGCCTCTTCAAGTCTGAATTTCGGACCCAAATATTTCTCCTCTTGGCCTTCAACTTGGGCCACCAAATATTTGTAGCATTTGAACATTTCATCTCTATTGGGCATGAGCTCTTCTTCTCCAACAAGACACCTTAGGATTTGCATTTGAAGCCCATTGAGCTTGTCATTGAACTCCTTGATTGGAGGCTGAATAATTATCTGTCTCACTTTTTTGCATAGTAGTTTTGGGCACGTGTACGTGTGTACCGAGTTAAATTGCATAGAGTTATTATAAAATCTTATGTTTTTTTTGAAACACTCTTCTTTTGAGTAAATAATAATATAACGGAGATAATATCAACATGTATTTGCAGAATAATCGTTGTATTACAAAAGTTATTATATGTCAATTTGAATGCTAAAAATTATATATAAACATGTTTGAGATAATAATGTAAAATGCATCTACATATATCAGAAGTTGAAGCTCTATTTGCATAATAGTTGTGGTGTATCATGAGTTATTATTTGGGGAGAGTTGGCAAAAAGATCACTTTTCAAACCTTTTTTGATATTTAGACACCAAGTTTTTTCAATTGGGAAAATACACACTTTTTTGGGTCCACAAAAATAAAATGCAAATGTAGCACTCAACTTATAAAATCTACACTTTGGCCCCTTTTCTCATTTCAGCCCCAATTTTGTTAAAACTACACTTTAGTCCATCTTCAAAAATATAAATATTGGATAAATAATTAAAAAAAAAATTCCAAAGCTTCTTAACTAATCCACTAGCAACCATCCAATTTTGGCGCCATTTCCTCGATTTTTCGACCATTTTTCGGTCATTTTATGTCGAATTTTCCGGCATCCATCGGAAAGTGACATTATCTCCATTGTTGTAAGCCATTTTTGCTTATTTTTAGGTCCAATTTTTCTTTTATTTTCATACAAAAAGCTCGAAGAATTAGTCCCACATTTCGAAATCGACTCTTGGCTCAATAGCAATATTCCAATACTCATTAGGTTATTTGTAAGCTGAAATTCGTCGGATTATTCTGGTGGTCATCAGAAAAGGGTCAATCATGCAATGTACGGCCAACAGCTAGGAAGAAGACGACCTCAGTCTATTAAGTCTAGGCGCATAAACCACTATTCAAGTCTATTGAATACTATTATCGAGGTATATTATGTCTATTATAGATTACGTAGTTGTTGGTGGTATATTTTCTAGTGAATGGGGGGAGACTCCTAAATGTTGGGTTTGGAAAACTGCATCTTAGGAGAAAGTGTCCCATTGCCCTTCGCTGTAACGGTTCATACGCCGGTATGGTTAAAAGCGTAATGAAGACCGGTGAATTAAGTTGTGATCAAAGCAAGGTGATAATTAGTTACATGATGAACGGAAGGGGGAAAATCCATCCAACGTTCATAAGGAATGATAGACACCTAGAATTATAAATGCTTTGCGTTAATTCTGATAACTCCAGACCTATATTGCGGGTTAAAGTTGTTGACAGGTCCCGGGAAGAAGCTTCCACATCAGCCCCACCCCCACCGTTACCCCACCCCCACCGCCAACTATGGATGATACTTCAATGGAATACGATAGCATGGGTGGTGATAAATGGGATAATAGTGAAGATTATGAAGAAGAGGAGTGTGGAGGAAGTGATGATGAGCCGCTCATACCACAAAGCAGCCACTCTTTCTCAGACGGCACCAATCTTTTTGTAGGACAAACATTCAAGGATAAGAAAACTTTAAATCTTTTGTTAAAGCAGGCGTCGGTGAAAATGTCATTCAATTACACAATAGTGAAAGGTTGTAAGAAATACTTGAGGGTGAGGTGCGTAGATCCTACTTGCCGATGAATGGTGCGCGCATGTGCTATCGGAGAGTCGGGTTGGTTTCATGTCCACAAGTACGTAGGAAAGCATACTTGTGGCGTTGATCATGTCACGGGAAAGCACAAGAATGTCCCCGTAGAGGTCATTGCCTCACTTATTTTGAACTTTTGTCGACAACAAAGGTCCAAGCCCGAAAGAGATTGAGAGAATCATATTTAGGGAGCTACATTGCAGGCTGGGCTATTGGAAGTGTTGGATGGCAGGCGTCATTGCGAAGAATATAGTTTGAGGTATGCTCGAGCACGGATATGCAGTGCTTCCTGTATTTTCATATATTTTCAACGGCCTCAACCTTGGATCTATTAATTCCTTCATGGTCGATGAGGAGTCTGGTAGGTTTATTTACTACTTTATGGCGTTTGGGGCTTCTATCTGTGGATATGCACATATGAGAAAGGTCGTTGCCGTTGATGGCACGCATTTGTTCGGTAAGTACGAAGGCATGCTGCTGTCCTCTATCGCTCAAGATACGCAGAATCATATCCATCCCTTAGCATATTATGTGGTGGATAAGGAGAACGATGCGTCGTGGGGCTTTTTATTCGAGACGCTTAAGGCCTTTGTCGTCGACCAACCATCGCTGTGCGTTATTTCCAACAGACATGTAAACATAGCCAATGACCTTGCAAGGCATTATCCACTTGGTCATCACGGTATTTGTATGAGGCATCTCGGTGAAAATCTCCAAACAAATTACCATTGTTCCAATTCTCTCTATTTGTACTACCATGAGGCCAAGGCATACACATTTGAAGAATTTAATGACTACTTTAACGCCCTTAAAGAAAGATACCCTATCACAGTAGCTTGTCTCGAGCATAAACCTGGATTGAAAAGTGGAGCCGGGCTCACTTTCCAGGTAATCAATTCAACGTCATGACCTCAAACATCGCTGAGTCGCTTAACTCAATATTGTGCGACGAAAGAGAGTATCCAGTGGTGGCCATTTTTAATTCAATTGCATATAGGTTTGGCGAAATATTTAGAAAGAGGTATGCGAAGGTGGATAATTCAAAGACAACATTCATTCCCGTAGCCGAGGCGATCTTGAGGGAAAACATGACCGAGAGGGACAAATTATATGTGAATAACATAAATGAAAGCACCTACGAATTCACCGTGCTTGGTTATGGTCGTTCTGCCAAAGTTAATCTTTTGAGACGGTCATGTTCTTGCAGAAAGTATGACTTGGTGAAATTGCCATGCGCTCATGCAATGGCAGCGTTGCGCTTGAAGCACGAGGACGAATACGACACTAGCATTTACAGCTAATCTTTGTAAATATATTCGAAAGAGTCATACCTTCTTCCATACTTGGACCCTATTTGTGCAGCACTACTGGAGTCGGAGTGGAGTGTGGTCCGAGAGTATCTTGGAATGCAGGTTTTTCCACCTGATTTCGATCCCAAACTTGGAAGGAGGAAGGTGAAACGTGTTAAGGGTGTGTTGGAACTTTCAAGGAACAATAAAAGAAACAAGTGCTCCAAGTGCAAAAATGTAATACCCCAGGAAATTTTTCGTTGAAATTTTGTGCGTAAACGTGTTGGGTTCTATATTCTAGAATGAATTATAAATTTTTCATGCAGGATGTCTTAGATTATGACCCACCATTTGTTAGAGTATCGAATAATCTTTCCAACGATATGTGGATCATCCAAAACGGACACCCGAGCGACGAGTTATGAACATTCCGATCGAACCGTGAATAGTAGTGAACAGTAAAACGTTCAGGAAAAAGTACTGAGGCTTGGCGTATTTTTGCTCCAACTTTAAATGATCATAAATCCTTATACATAATGATCTAGGTGATCTACTATATATCAAAGGAAAGCTCTGCGAGTCCTTTTTCCAATGAAATTGATTTCATCCAATTTATGTATCGAAGCAAAAAGTTATGGTCGATCTACTTCAGCTTATCAAAAGTAAATTATTGGGTCAACTTCAAATGATTATAACTCCTCGTACACAATGATCTGGGTGAGATACTATATATCAACGGAAATATATGAGAGTCCTCTTTCTAATGAAATTGGTTTCATCCAATTTGGATATTGGAGTAAAATGTTATGCTTGATCTACTTCAAATTATCAAAACAGTCCACCAAAGGACAGATTCCAGAATTATTTGATTTTTAGGGGGATTTTGGTCATTCCTCCTCACCCAAAAGCCGTCCAAACCCTACATTAAAGCCTATTAGAAGCATTATATGTTATATTTCATCAAATTCCCTCAAAAAGAAAACCCTAAGCTCCTACATCCAACTTCAAGAACCTCCAAAGTTCACCATTAATTCTGCAAATTTATTCAAGATTC